>NC_073303.1:249258601-249483462 GCF_027595985.1 Sorex araneus
ATCACCCCTTCCTACTTTCAGGTTTTTTTTTGTGTTTTTTCTTTTTCTATTTGGGTCATCCCTGGTGATGGCCGGGGTTACTCCTCCTGGTGGTGCTCGGGGGACCCTCTAGGATGCTATACTATCACTCAGGCCCCCAGAAAAAAATTTTTAGTCTCTGGTTGTAGGACTCTTTAATTTCCTGGTCAATACTAGCTGCCTTTATTATTATTTAGAAAAAAGCCCTTTTGTTCAAATTTGGGCGTAGAGAGAGTACAGGGGTTCAGGTGATCCCTGAGCACTAATCCAGGATTCACCCCGAGCACTGTCTGGTGAAGCCACAAAACAAAACAAGAGAGCGATAGGACAGCGGGGAGGGCCTCGGCCTTACACACCGTGGGCCCCGGTTCCATCCCCAGCATCCCAGAGGGTCCCCCAGAACATCAGGAGTGATCCCAGGATTGCAGACAGGAGGAACCCCTGAGCATCACCAGGTGTCACCCAAAAAGCAGAGAGAGAGAGAGAGAGAGAGAGAGAGAGAGAGAGAGAGAGAGAGAGAGAGAGAGAGAGAGAGAGAGAGAGAGAGAGAGGAGAGGAGAGGAGAGAGGGAGAGGGAGGAGAGAGGGAGAGGGAGAGGGAGAGGGAGAGGGAGAGGGAGAGGGAGAGGGAGAGGAGAGGGAGAGGGAGAGGGAGAGGGAGAGGAGAGGGAGAGGGGAGAGGGGAGAGGGAGAGGGAGAGGGAGAGGGAGAGGAGAGGGAGAGGGAGAGAGGAGGACGGGGTGGAAGAGAGAGAGAAAGAGAGAATTAAAGATGAAGTCAGTAGTGGGAAGGATGTTTGCCTCTCATGTGGCCAACTGGGTTCCATCCCCAGCACCCCATAGGGTTCCCCAAGACCCCAAGACCGCCAGGAGCGATCCGGTGGCAGTGAGGAAGGGGAGAGAGAGAGACACACACACACAGAGACAGAGACAGAGAGACAGACAGAATGGGGGGGGGGGGCGTTTGCCTTGCACACAACTGGCCCAGGTTCAATCCCCGGCATCCCGTAGGGTCCCCCAAGCAGAGCCAGGAGTGACCCCTGAACAACGCAGGGTGTGACCCCTCCCCCCCAAAACAGAAAACCAAAACATACCCCCCCACCAAAACGTTCAAATTGTCCTCCAAAGCGAAGGGTTGGGAGGAATGTGGAATTGCCCCTACACCCTGCCCCCTGCCCCCTCTGGCCATGACGCTCTCCTGGTGGGATCATCGCACCCTCGGTGCCCTGGACGGGTCAGTGGGGTTCATTCATTCTTGGGTGGCTTGGCCAGCCAGGGAACATGTGGCCGGGGGCGTGGCCGCGTGGATTCTGCCAGCCGGGAAGTTTCCTGTGCCGGGAACTGCGTGTTCCTGTGATTCCCAGAGGCGTGCAGTGGAGCCCAGGTGTGGGGCGGCCGGTCCCTCATGCGAGACACGTGTGCAGTGACACTAGTGCGCGGGACGCCTTGGCCCGGACAGAGCCCCCAGTGGTGACGTCCCCGCGTCTGGGGGTCCTCCCCGGCCAGAGGCAGCCTCAGGCTCTTCGGGTCGGCCCAGCCCATGGGGCTTGAGCTGGAAAGGGGTGCGGATCTCCGCTCCCCACTGCGGGGTCTGCCCCTGCCTGCCTCTCTCCCCTCCCTCCCCTCCCTCCCTCCCCAGGGACTGAACCTGGGCCAGCTGCGTGCAAGGCAAACGCCCTCCCCCCTGTCCTGTCTCTGTCTCTGTCTCTCTGTCTCTCTCTCCCTCCCCCCTTCCTCACTGGCTCTGCACTCAGGGATCGCTCCTGGCGGTCTTGGGGAACCCTCTGGGGTGCTGGGGATGGAACCCAGTTGGCCACATGCAAGTTGGCCTCCCTCTCTCCCTCCCTCTCCCTTCCTCTCTCTTCCTTCCTTCCTCCCTCCCTCCCTTCTGCTTTAATTCCTTAATGCTCAGGGGTTCCTCCTGGCTCTGCACTCAGGAATTCCTCCTGGTGTGCTGGGGGGACCCTGTGGGATGCGGGGGATGGAAGCTGGGTCCACCTCCCTCTTGCAAGGCAAATGCCCTCCCTCCCTGATGGACTATCATGCCTCCGGCCCTGCTTTTCTTTCTTTTTTTTTTTTAATCGCTAGGGACATCCTTGGTCTGTGTTGCTCTAGTTTGGGGCCGGCCGTACCCTGAGATGCTCGGGGCCGGTTCCTGGCTCTGCTCTCGGGAATCCCTCCTGGCCGTGCTCGGGGGACCCCATGGGATACCAGCCACGGGCAAAGCTGGACTGTCCCTCCAGTCCCCTGCTTGGCTTTGTTCTGGGCCACCTGTGGATGGTACGCAGAGGGGTCAGGGCCCTGTGTGTGTCCCCCCACCTCGTCTCGCCAGCCCCTGTGTGTGTGTGTGTGTGTGTGTGTGTGTGTGTGTGTGTGTGTGTTTGACTTGAGATAAACTGTTTTCTGCACATTCCCAAGGTCCTGCCACTCCCCCTTACCCTGTCCCTCAGCCCTTCCCTCCCCTGCTCCTGCCCATGGCAGCGGCACCCCCCAACTCCCCCCCATCCCCCCAGCCCTCCCCTTCCCCCCCCTGCAGCCCCTTTGCTCCCCTCTGAGCCCAGCTGAGGACGGAAGCCAGCCTCCATGTGTCTTGGCTGCTCTGGACCTTCCGCTGGGGCAGGCGTGTGAGAGGATAATTTTAGCCCCAGGAAAATGTCACCCCAGTCCGAGGACAGGACGAGGACTCAGGCTCTCCTGGGGAGGATTAGACAAGCAAATAAACAACTCGGACTTGGCCAGTGGGGGAGCGCTGAGGGTGCCCTTCAGAAGGGGGTGCTTGCGTCACCGTCATTCCCTCGTCTGAGCCAGCCCGCTCCTGGCAGGCGGGTGGCAGGGCTGTGTGCGCTGTGTGGTCACTGCTGCCCCCCAACACCCGGGCCCCAAATCAGCCGGGCCTTGGGGGCTCTGATGTCTTTTTTTTTAATTAATTAATTTATTTTTAAAATTTATTTATTAGTGAGTCACAGTGAGGGAACAGTTACAGATTTATACATTTTCGTGCTCATGTTTCCCTCATCCAAAGTTCGAGAACCCATCCCTTCACCAGTGCCCACTGTCCACTACAAATAAACCCAGCATCCCTCCCACCCACCCCCTCCCATCTTCCCCCCCCAACCCGCCACTGTGGCAGGGTATTCCCTTTTGTTCTCTCTCTCTAATTAGGTGTTGTGATTTGCAATAAAGGTGTTGAGTGGCCATTGTGTTCGGTCTCTAGTCTACTTTCAGCACGCTTCACCCCTCTCCCGTGTGGCCTCCAACCACATTTTGCTTGGTGTTCCCTTCTCTATCTGAGCTGCCCTCTCCCCAGAATGTGAGGCCAGCTTCCAAGCCATGGAGACAACCTCCTGGTACTTATTTCTACTATTCTTGGGTGTTAGTCTCCCACTCTGTTATTCTATATTCCACAGATGAGTGCAATCTTTCTATGTCTGTCTCTCTCTTTCTGACTCATTTCACTTAGCATAACACTTTCCATGCTGATCCACTTATACGCAAACTTCATGACCTCATTTTTTCTAACAGCCGCATAGTATTCCATTGTATAGATGTACCAAGGTTTCTTCAACCAGTCATCTGTTCTAGGGCACTCCGGTTTTTTCCAGATTCTGGCTATTGTAAATAATGCTGCGATTTTTTTTTTTTTTTGGTCACACCCGGCGATGCACAGGAGTTACTCCCGGCTCTTGCACTCAGGCATTACTCCTGGCAGTGCTTGGGGGACCATAGTGGATGCTAGGAATTGAACCCGGGTCAGCCGCATGCAAGGCGAACACCTTCCCCGCTGTGCTATCGCTCCAGCCCCCTGGTTTTGGTTTGGGGCCGAAGCTGGCAATGCTCAGGGCTGACTCCTGGCTCCGTGCTCAGGGATCACTCCTGGCGATGCTTGGGGGACCCTGTGGGGTGCCGGGGATCGAACGTGGGTCAGCCACGTGCAGGGCAAGCACCCTCCTGTTGTCCTGACACTCTGGCCCTGCAGATGGGGCCTCGCTCGGGGGTCAGTCCTGGCGCGGCTCAGGCTAATGGGGTGCCGGGATCGGACCCGGTTCCTCCACCTGCGAGGCCGGCGCCCTCCCCAGCCCGTGGAAGGGGAACTTTAAGGCTCTGAGCTCCAGTGACGGCCAGTTTCAGTTCATCTCGGATTTTCTTGGTTCCTACAATGGGCCAGGGGCCGGCATGGAGAATTTCTCATTCTTTCCTATTTCGTTTGCTTTTGGGGCCACGCCCAAGTGATACTCAGGGCTGACTCCTGGCTCAGTGCTCGGGGTACTGGGAGGCAAATGCCCTCCCCTGGACTGTCACTCCGGGCCCTGAGTGTCTCGTTCCTTGCACGGGGGAGCCCCCGGGTTCCTAGCCCTGGCCTCACATGCCCGACCCCCACGCCCCGCTCTACTGGGAGTCACCTGCGAGCACTGAGCTGGGAGCCAGCCCGAGCGCTGCCAGGTTTGGTCCCTGCCACCTCAAGCCAGAAAAAACAACAGCGTGTGGAGTTGGGGTGGGTGGGCGGGGCTTCCTGGCCTCACCCCGCTTCTGTCTGTCCCCAGCCTGCGGGCCCCACGCCTCCGGACACCATGTCGCTGCCCATCGGGATGCACCGCCGGGCCTTCAGCTACGACGACGCCCTCGAGAACCCCATGCCGCCGCCGCCAGCCGACATGGGCAAACTGCCCTGGATGCCCGCCCCACCCCAGCGGCCAGAGTGCCGCCACCACCAGGTAGGCCGCCGGCGCGCCCGCCCCTTCCTGCTTCCTGCTTCCTGCTTCCTCCTTCCTCCTTCCCTCTTCCTGCTTCCTCCTTCCCTCTTTCTTCCTTTTTCCTCCTTCCTTCCTCCTTCCTCCTTCCTCCTTTCCTTCCTCCCTCCCTCCCTCTTTCCTTCCTTCCTTCTTCCCTCCGTCCCTCCTTCCTTCCTTCCTCCCTCCCTCCCTCCCTCCTTCCTTCCTTCCTTCCTTCCCTCTTCCTCCTTCCTTCCTCTTCATCCTCCTCTATTGGTTTCTCTATTTCCTCCTTCCTTTTTTTTCTTATACTTTTGTTTATTTATTTATTTTGCTTTTCGGGTCACACCCAGCGATGTACAGGGCTGACTCCTGGCTCTGCACTCAGGAATTACTCCTAGCAGTGCTCCGGGGACCCTATGGGATGCTGGGACTCGAACCCAGGCCAGCCGCGTGCAAGACAAACGCCCTCCCAGCTGTGCTGTCGCTCCATTATACTTTTTTTTTTCTTTTTTTGCTTTTTGGGTCACACCTGGCAATGCACAGGGGTTACTCCTGGCTCTGCACTCAGGAATTACCCCTGGTGGTGCTCAGGGGACCATATGGGATGCTGGGAATCCAGGTTAGCCACGTGCAAGGCAAACACCCTACCCAATGTGCTATTGCTCCAGCCCCTGCTCCATTATACTTTTATAGACATTTATTTCCTCGTATCTCTTCAAGAATATTAGTGATAAGTCATAGAATCTGTTGATATATTTTATTTTACTTTTTTTTACTCTTTTATTAAATCACTGAGATGTTTTCCCTTCTTCCTCCTTCTCCCTTCCCTTTTCCTTTGTCCTCTTCCATTATTAGTTCCCCTTCTTTTTCCTTCTTTCTTCTTCCTTCCTTTTCTCTCTCCTTCTTTCTTCTTCCTCTCCTTCTTTTATTCTATTCTTCCTTTTCCTTTCGTATTAACCCTCCCTTTTTCTTCTCCTCTTTTCTTTCTTCTTCCGTCTTTCGGTTTCCTTCTCTTCCCTCCTTCCTCTTCCTTCTTCTCCTTTCCTTCTTCCATCCTTCCTCTTTCTCTCTCCCTGCTTTTTCCTGCCCTTCTTCCGCTTTCTCCTTTACTCCTCCTCCTTCCTTTGCCTTCTTCCCCTCCCCCTTCTTCCTCTTTTCTTCATTTGTGCCTCTTCCTGCTTCCTCTTCCTCCTTGCCAGAGTTTAACGCCATGTCAACCGTGTCAAGCACCCAGCCTGCTGGACTGTCTCTCATTTCCTTATTTTCTCTGATTTGGGGACCACACCTACCTTACTCCTGTCATTGCTCAGGCCACCCTCCCTGGTCAGATGTGTGCCAGGCAAGTGCCTTCCAGCTATGCTGTTTTCCCACCCCTGCCCCCTGCAGTTTTACTTTTATTTATTTATTTTTAGTTTTTGGGTCACACCCAACGATGCTCAGGGCTGACTCCTGGCTCTGTGCTCAGGGATGACTCCTAGCTCAGTGCTCAGGCCTGACTCCTGGCTCAGTACTCAGGGATCATTCCTGGCCCTGCTTTTGGGACCCTCTGGGGTGCCAGGGATTGAGCCCCATTGGGGTGTGCCCCACCTGTCTGTGGAAATGTCTCTCCAGCCCCCCCAAAGGGGGTTTTGGTTCTTCCCCGACGGCAGAAGCTTGGTTGCGGGGGTGCCCCCTTCCCTGCCCAGCGCCTCCCTTCCTCTCGTACAGGTGGAGCCAGGCGGCCCCAAGCTCTCGTCCCCCACCATCACCGTGTCCCCCGCCACCGACGGTCCTGACCCCGCGCCTGTCGTTAAGGCCAAGGCCACGCACGTCATCATGAACTCTCTGATCACAAGTAAGCCCCGAGAGGGAGGGCCAGGCTGGGGGGCTTCCTGCAGACACCCCAGTGCCCGCCCAGTGCCTCGCCCTCTCCAGACCACGTCCCACAGTGTCTTTTATTTTATTTTATTTTTTATTTTATTTTATTTTTTGCTTTTTGGGTCACACCCAGCCATGCTCAGGGGTGACTCCTAGCCCTGCACTCAGGAATCACTCCTTCCTCCCTTCCTCCCTCCCTCCCTCCCTCCCTCCCTTCCTTCCTTCCTTCCTTCCTTCCTTCCTTCCTTCCTTCCTTCCTTCCTTCCTTCCTTCCTTCCTTCCTTCCTTCCTTCCTTTTTTCTTCCTTCTGTCTCCTGTCTTTTTTAAATCTTCCTCCCTTTTTTCTTTCTCCCTCCCTTCCTCCCTCCCTCCCTCAATCCCTTCCTCCCTCCCTCCCTCCCTTCTCTCCTTCCTGCAAGGCAAATGGCCCGACCCACTGTGCTATTGCTCTGGCCCCCTCCCCTCCCCACCCTTCCCCTCCCCAGCAGTGCTCAAGGCTTACTCCTGCCTCTGTGCTCAGGGGTCCCTTCTGCTGAGGGACCCTGTGGGGTCAAGCCAGGCCCGTCATGTCAGGCCAGCGCCCTCCCCGCCGTCCTTTCTCCCTGGCAATCTCCCCTTGCCCCGCAATTCAGAGAATGGCGTGTTCTGGCGGGGTGGGGGGGCAGGAGCATGGTCATTAGCGTGTCCCCCCCTCCCTCCGCCTTCCCAGTCACCACAGGGATCCCCAAGGCCGGGCGGGCGTGGGGTGGTCATGGGGGGGTGGGCTTGCTCCTGGGACACAGTGGGGGTGCTTTTGAGGTGCAGTCTTCTTTTTACCCTTTTTTTTTTTTTTTTTTTTTTTTTGCTTTTTGTGTCACACCCAGTGATGCTCAGGGGTTGCTCCTGGCTCTGCATTCAGGAATTACTCCTGACAGTGCTCGGGGTCGCTGTGTGATTCCGGGGATGGGACCCGGGTCCGACACATGCAAGTGGCCCAGGCTACATTCTTCTTGAGTGGGAGCGAGGTGGGAGGGGGCTTGATACTTCCTCCCCTCCACCCGCCCCCAGAGCAGACGCAGGAGAGCATCCAGCGGTTCGAGCAGCAGGCGGGCCTGCGGGAAGCCGGGTACACGCCGCACAAAGGCCTCACCACCGAGGAGACCAAGTACCTGCGCATGGCTGAGGCGCTGCGGGTAAGCCGGGGCCACACCCCGCGGTGCTCAGGGCCGACTCCTGGCTCTGTGCTCGGGGATCACTCCTGGCGGGGCTCGGGGCACAGTCTGGGGTGCCCGGGATCGAGTCCGGGTGGCCACGTGCAAGGCAAGCGCCTTCTCCGCTGTAGAGCGGCTTCGACCAACGGCTTGTGATTGTTTCTCAGGGAAGGGCCCCGAGTGTGGTGCTGAGGGGCCGGATGGCAGCCGGGGTCTAACCCAGGGCCTGGTCTCGTCTGTGAACCCTGTCTCCAGCCCTGGTTGTGGGGGGTGTGTGAGTAAGTGCATGTGAGTGTGTGTGTTAGTGTGTGTGGGTGAGTGCGTGTGTTTGAGTGTGAGAGTGTGTGAGTGAGTCTGAGTGTGTGTGAGTAAATGTGTGTGTGGGTGTGTTAGTGTGTATGTGTGTGAGAGTGTGTGTGTTAGTGTGTGTGAGTGTGTATGTGTGTGAGTGTGTGTGTGAGTGTGTTAGTGTGTGAGAGTGTGAGTGTGTTAGTGTGTATGTGTGAGTGAGTGTGTTAGTGTGTGAGTGTGAGAGAGTGTGAGTGTGTGTGTTAGTGTGTGAGTGTGAGAGTGTGAGTGTGTGTGAGAGTATATGTGTGAGTGTGTGTTAGTGTGTATGTGTATGAGTGTGTGTGTTAGTGTGAGTGTGTGTGTTAGTGTGTATGTGAGTGTGTGTTAGTGTGTGTGTGAGTGTGTATGTGTGTGAGTGTGTGTGTGAGTGTGTTAGTGTGTGAGAGTGTGAGTGTGTTAGTGTGTATGTGTGAGTGAGTGTGTTAGTGTGTGTGTGAGAGAGTGTGAGTGTGTGTGTTAGTGTGTGTGTGAGAGTGTGAGTGTGTGTGAGAGTATATGTGTGAGTGTGTGTTAGTGTGTATGTGTATGAGTGTGTGTGTGAGTGAGTGTGTGTGTGTTAGTGTGTATGTGTATGAGTGTGTGTGTTAGTGTGTATGTGTGTGTGAGTGAGTGTGTGTGTGTGTGTTAGTGTGTATGTGTGTGAGTGTGTGTTAGTGTGTGTGTGTGTGTGTGTGTCTGAGCACTGAACCCTGCTCTCGCTGAGATGGGACATGTGCGTTACTACTGAGTGCGCCCCTCATATCCCTTTCATTCTAATCCATGCATCGTTTATTTGTTGGTAGCTGCACCCGGCAGTGCTCGGGGGCTACTCCCGGCTCTGCACTCAGGAGTTACTCCGGGTAGAGCTCAGGGGGACCCTGTGGGCTGCCGGGGAACGAACCCGGCAAGGCACCCGTCCTCCCCGCTGGACTATTGCTCCAGTTTCTATTTGGTTTGGGGGGAGGAGGTACCCCCTGGGCAGTGCTCAGGGATCGCTCTTGGCAGAACTTCGGGGAACCCGACATGGTGCCGGGACGCTGACTTGGCTGTGTCTCCCGCACGGTGGGAGGGCACGTGCCTTGGAGGTTGCCAACCTGGTGTTATTACCCTGGGCATCCCGCAGGGTCCCCCGAGAAGTGATCCCCGAGCACCGCTGGGTGTGACCCAAGAACTACAAAAAAAGAAAAATTCACAGCAGGGACTAGGAACCCCCCCCCCCCACACTTTGGGCGGTCACATGATCGGGGTGTGAGCCCGGGGAACACGTCAGCTGACACCCACTTCGGGGAGGTGTGAGAAAAGGCACAGGTGGTGCGTCTCTTTGGGCCCTGGCGTCCCTGACATCAGGCAGCTGGGACAGAGGCGCAGGGCGGTCGCGATGTTGCTCTGAGGCATGGACAGGATGGGCTGGAACAGCATGAAAGAGGGTGGAACAGCACATGAGAAGTGCCGCATTTAGAGACTGGAACGGCATGAGACAGGCTGGAACAGCACATGAGAAGTGCCGCATTTAGAGACTGGAACGGCATGAGACAGGCTGGAACAGCACATGAGAAGTGCCGCATTTAGAGACTGGAACGGCATGAGAGAGGGTGGAACAGCACATGAGAAGTGCCGCATTTAGAGACTGGCACGGCATGAGACAGGCTGGAACAGCAGGGGCTATATGTAGGCAGCCACAGGGCCAGGAGGCTCGAGGGTTGAATCCAGGCCCCTCCGAGTGGTGTCACTGTGGGCACGTTCCTCCCTGTGTCTTCGAGGAAAAGTTCTCTCAGGACTGCCGACTGGATGGGGATGCTGGCGAGTGGATGCACGCGGACCTCGGGACAAGCTGCAGAGTGGCTTGATCCGAGGCGTGGCGGCAGCGGGGACCCTGTGAGCCCTTGGGTCCTCTCTCCTCATCTCCCCCCCTCCCCCCGCACAGAAACTGAAGCTTCAGAGCGGCGAGGGCGGCAGTGAGGAGAAGTCGGGCTCGGCCCAGTCCACACCCAGCAGCACCCCCACCTCCTCCCCGCGGCCCAAGTCCAGGTGAGCCCTTCTGGCGGCTCCGGGGCCCACGTCGGGGCTCAGCCCGAGGGTTCCCGGAAAGAGGGGGGGGCGGCGGTTCGTTCCTGGGCTCTGGGCCGCGACACTGCCAGACTGGAGAGGCAGAGGGTGGATGGGACTCTGGTTTCTCTCCCCTCTTCCAGAGGCTGGTTTGCTTCCGGGCTGTCCCCGGCTTTACCGGGCCCCAGTCCTAGCCCCCAGGACGGTGGAAGTGGGGAGAAGGATAAATGGAGCCTCTTTGTACCCAGAACCCTCCAGAGGTCTGCATCGGGTGAGTGGCGGTGCCATCAAGAAAGTAGGCGGGCGGGGGGGCTGGAGTGATAACACAGCGGGGAGGGCATTTGCCTTGCACGCGGCCGACCCGGGTTCGAATCCCAGCATCCCATATGGTCCCCTGAGCACCGCCAGGGGTAATTCCTGAGTGCATGAGCCAGGAGTAAGCCCTGTGCATCGCTGGTTGTGACCCAAAAAGCAAAAAAAAAAAAGGAAAGAAAGTGGGCGGGGGGCCAGGAAGGTGGCTCAGTGGTCAGGCCCGGGCCTGGCAGGCGTGAGGGGTCCCAGGTCAGATCCCTGGCACCTCCAGAGAAAGAAAGTGCAGATGGGATTTGGCCCTTCTCTCGCGAGCCGCCCCTCACTGGGGAAATCACCTGTTCTCCGGTTCCCTCCCTGCAGCGGGAGCTTTTACCACGCAGCCTTACCAAGGCGGTCAGACGCCATCGCCCATGGAGCTGGTCCAGGGCCCGGCGACCTTCATGACCGGAGACACCTCCACCTTGAAGCCACCCAAGCTGGACCTCCCGGGGACAGAAGCAAAGAAGCCACGGGCCCGGAGCCACAACATCAAACCCCGGGACTTGAATGTGTTCACACCCACTGGCTTCTAGAGCTTTCTAAGCCAGGGACTCCCGAGGCGGGCAGGGAGGGTTGACTCTCACCCGTGTCTCACCGGTCCCACCTCGAGAGCCCGGAGGCCACCGGGCAGTCTCGAATACCCCCGCCACGGAGGCAAGACCTGGAGGCACTTGGGTTTCTGGAGATGCGGTCAAGAAGCCGTTTCGGACTCCAGTGGAGGTGGAACTGGTGGGGTGTCAGTAACGGTTGCCGGGGCGCGGGGGCCAGCGCCCTCTCTGCCTTCTTTTGCATCATTCAGCTTGGGGCACCCCCTAAAAGGCCCATGATACTCGTAGGACCCCCATTTCTGCCTCTGTGTTGGGAGTGGCGGGAGCAGGCCGGGATCCTGAAGGTGTGTGCAAGATCTGAGGACCCCGATTGCCGGGGGAGAGATACACTCAAGTCTTCCATCTCCTCCTGCTGCACTTTATTCCCCGAACCCGGGCTGCTGGGCTCCGAGCACCAGCTCCGAGCACCAGAGAGACAGAGAGAGACACGGTGTCCGGTGATTTGTGGATTATTTTGGCCACCTAGTGGCTCCCGACCCCTCTTTCCTGTCGGGGAGGGAGATTTTGCACCATTTTCCTCGTGGAATCTCGGGCTCCCCTGCTCTTCCTTCCCTCATGGCCGTGTGTCCGGGGAAGGACGGCCAAAGCCCCAAGGGGTTTCTGTGGGGGGGGGGGCTCAGCTTCACTCCCCACCCACCGCCCCTGTCGCCTTCCTGCTGTATTCTGTCGGAACGAACGCTGAGGGGCCAAGCACACCAAGGGCCCCGAGTCACGTGATCACAACCACTAACTTATTTGTATATTCTGGGAGCCTCGTGCCTCCAGCTGCCACAATAAAATTCCTTAGGACTTTCTCAAAGACGGTGTTTGGTCTGGTTGTGTCCGGTTTGGTCTGACCGCGAGGGGTTCCTGTTAGGAGTCTAGGCCGGCGGGGCCGGACAGATAGTCCAGCGGGGAGAGCACTTGCCTTGCACCCAGCTGACGTGAGTTCGGTCCCCAGCATCCCATAGGGTCCCCTGAGCATCGCCAGGAGTGATCTCTGAGTGCCATGGAGATGTGGCCCCTGAACCCCAAATCAGAGAGGAGAGTCAGCAGCCTGACCCAGGGCCACGGGTATTTGGAAAAACTGTGGCTTTGCCTTTTTTAATTATTATTATTATTTTATTGTAGCCTTTGAACACCGAGTGGTTTGTATTTGTAATGCACCCAGCCTAGGGCCTCACCCCTGTCCCCTCATTCGTGACAGGAGAATGCTGGAGTCTGGCCACCGAGTCAAAGCTCATCAGCAACAGACACAGTCCAAGGGGGGCGGCCTGCTCCCCGTCTTTCCGAGGCAGCTTGGACACTTTTGCAGTGATGTTGATGGCTTTTTAATTATTTTCTTTTTTTTTCTCACATCTGGATGGCAATGGTCAATAGTGCGTATAGTTTGGGGCCTGTGTCCTCCCCCCCAAAAAAAAGCATAGATAAATAATTTAATAAAAAATATATATACACCTGGTGTCTTTAAGACATGTTTCGGAAGAGACTAGACTAGGATTATTAAAAAGAAAAAAAAAAGAAGAGAAAGAAAAGAAAAAGAGAAGAAAAAAAAAAGGTATTTACTCCAGGAAGTTTCTAGAACCTGCAGATGCGTATGCTCGCTTTGGTCCCCTCAGAGCTGCGTTTTTCTGAGGCATCTGAAGTTTGTGGGCGATGGGGGGGCTGGCGGGACTCAGGAGGCATCGGTGGTGTGGAGGCCGGCCCGGGGGCGGGGGGCCGCGGGCTCCGAGTCCGGGTTCAGGTCTGCGGCGTAGAGCAGCAGGAGCCTGAGCAGGTGCACCTTGTCCTGCAGCTGCGGCGCCAGGGGCTCGCCCAGCGTCTGGACCAGGCGCCGGCGGAAGGCGCCGATCTGCTTCTCCACGTCCAGCACGGTGATGTCGTCGCCCTGCTGGGGCTTGGGCCTCACCCTCCTGATGATGAGATCCTTGCGGTCGATCACGGAGCTCCGCAGGTGCTCTGCAAGACACGGGGTGGGGACGTTGGCTGGCTTGGTCCGAGGGGCCTATTTGCTTTTATTTTTTCCCCCCCTCCTCCGTTTCGGGGTCACACCCACTGGTCTGGAGGAGTTGCACCTGGCTCTGTCTCAGGAATTACTCCTGGCGCTGCTTGGGAGCCCCGGTGGGATGCCGGGGATCGAACCCGGGTCGGTCACAGGCAAGGCAAGCGCCCTCCCTGCTGCACTCTCTCTCAGGCCCCCCTATTTATTTCTTGATTTTTTTTGCTTTTTTGGGTCACACCCAGCAATGCACAGGGGTCACTCCTGGCTCATGCACTCAGGAATCACCCCTGGCGGTGCTCAGGGGACCCTATGGGATGCTGGGATTTGAACCTGGGTCGGCCGCGTGCAAGGCAAACGCCATACCCACTGTGCTATCACTCCAGCCCCTCTTCATTATTTTGATGGCTTCGGGGGCTGTGCCTGGCAGTGCTCAGGGCTTGACTCCTTCCGGCTGATGCTTGGGGGACCACGTGGAGTGCCGGGAATTAGGGCCTCGTCTTGCCACGAGCAGGGCGAATGCCGTACCCACTATGCTATCTCTCTGGCCCCGTTTCCATTTCTTTTTGTGTGTGGGGGGAGGGCACACCGAGGGGTGCTTGGGGCTACTCCCAGCAGTGTTCAGGGAACATGCGGTGCCAGGGAGTGAATTGAGGACTCTCGCAGACAAATCCTGTGCTCCAGCCGTTTAACCCAGCTCCCGAGCCCGACAGTTTGGTTTGGAAGGGTCCCAGGCTCATAGGGAAAAACACAGAAGCGAGGGAGAAGGGAAGGAACCATCCTTCAAATAGAAAGAAATGGGGGGGAGCGGGCACGCAATAGCACAGCGGGGTAGGGCGTTTGCCTTGCACGCAGCCGACCTGAGTTCGATCCCCGGCAATCCATATGGTCCCCCAAGCACCACCAGGAGTGAATCCTAAGCACAGAGCCAGGAGTGATCCCTGAGCATTGCTGGGTGTGACCCAAAACATGGGGAAAAAAAAAAAACCCAAAAAAAAGGAATCAGGGGGCTGGAGCAATAGCACAGCGGGGTAGGGCGTTTGCCTTGCACACGGCCAACCCAGGTTCGATTCCCAGCATCCCATATGGTCCCCTGAGCACTGCCAGGGGTAACTCCTGAGTGCAGAGCCAGGAGTAACCACTGTGCATCGCCGGGTGTGACCCAAAAACCAAAAAAAAAAAAAAAAAAAAAGGAATCGGACCAGATTATCCATCCAATGGGGAGGACACTGGCCTTGCATGTGGCCGACCCGGGTTCAATCCCTGACACCGCCTGGGGTCCCCTGAGCCCTGGCAGGGGGACAGAACCAAGAGTCAGCCCTGAGCATAGCTGGGTGTGGTGTGGTCCCCTAAGAAACAAACAAACAAATAGAATCATTCTTCTGTCTACTAAGAATTCAGATGGCAAGAAAAAAAAATGGAGCCCCAAAATTCCCTATCCCTGGCACTGCTGGGCTCCCCAAAATCACTGGAGTGACTGACCCCAGAGATGACACAGGCAGCAGCTAGCCCTGGTGTGGCCCAAAAACCAAAGACCAGTGCCCCAGAGAGAGAACTCCATCAGCTGCACATTTCTCTACGTGAAGGAGGCCCGGGTTCAGTCCCTGGTCCCCCAAGGTCGGCTGGGAGTGTGCTGAAAATAAGTTCCTTGGAGCCACCACCTACGGCCATATCGCCTGTGGCCCCCAAACCAAAGTTAAACCGACCCCCAAACTGAGGCCACGCCAGAGTGCAAGCCAGAATAGGTGGTTCCTGGCACCAAATGCCCTCACTCCCGGGTTCCTAATAACTGCCGGAAGGGAGACGCGTCATAAACAGGGTCTTTTTGTTTTGTTTTGTTTCTTGGGGGGGGGGGCACACCTGACGAGGCTCGGGGGTTATTCCTGGCTCCACACCCAGGAATCACTTCCGGTGGTGCCTGGGAGTACCATACGGGTACCATGGACCCCGTACGGGATGGCAGGGGTTGAACCCGGGTCGGGTGGGCTTCGTGCGAGGCAAATGCCCTCCCCACTGTACTGTTGCTCCAGCCCCGATAATGGGGTCTTCATCAGCGAGGTCAATAGCTCCAATAATGGCTGATGTCACTGCTAGTCCGTGCTCTTGCCCAGAGGATGCTACCTGGGCCTTCCCGGGGCAAAGATTCACCAGCCCACTTAGGGGGCCGTGTGGAGAAGAGCTGCCCTGCTCTGTGTTATGAAAGAGCGAGGCGGGAGGCTGGCCCCGGCCCAAGGAGACGGAAGGGCCGGAGGAGCGAGCTCAGGGTAATGTTTGACTGTGTCCTGGCTCCGAAAAACAGCCCGTCTGGAGAGGTCGTGACAGGCACTTGGTGGCGTCAAGTGTGGGCTGGAGGGGAGCACAGCGGGGGAGGCACTGGCCTTGCACGCAGCCGACCCGGGTTCAATTCCCAGCACCCTACAGGGTCCCCCAAGCCCTGCCGGGAATGACTCCTGAGTGCAGAGACAGGAGCAAGCCCTGAGCATCACTGGGTGTTACCCCCCACTCCCCCCCACAAAAAAAAGATAAGTTTCTGGAGTGAGAGCATCAATATTGGTACCGGGGGCTGGAGCGATAGTACAGTGGGGAGGGCGTTTGCCTTGCATGCGGCCAACCCAGGTTCGATTCTCAGCATCCCATATGGTCCTCTGAGCACCGCCAGGAGTAATTCCTGAGTGCATGAGCCAGGAGTAACCCCTGTGCATCGCCAGGTGTGACCCAAAAAACAAAAAGCAAAAAAACAAAAAAATAATTAATAAATAAATAAAAAATAAATATCTTAGTGGGCTGAAATATTCAGAATCAAGACAGCTCTACTGGGGGCCAGAGCTGTAGGACAGTGGGGAAGGTGATTGCCTTGCACATTACCTGTCTGGGTTCGATCCCTGGCCCCCTATAGGGTCCTGAGCACAGCCAGGAGTGATCCCTGAGCACCACTGGGTGTGGCTCCCCAAACAAACAAAACAAAACAAACCCAGAATGCGTCCTGCTCTGCAATATATAATGAGGGCTGCTGGAGCAATAGCACAGAGGGGAGGGCGTTTGCCTTGCATGCGGCCGACCCAGGTTCAATCCCTGGCATCCCATAGGGTCCCCTGAGCACTGCCAGGGGTGATTCCTGAGTGCAGAGCCAGGAGTAACCTCTGTGCATTGCCGGATGTGATCCAAAAAGCAAAAAAAAAAAAAAAAAAAAAATGAGGGCTGGAGCTATAGCACAGAGGGGAGGGCGTTTGCCTTGCACGCGGCTGACCCAGGTTCAATCCCCGGCATCCCATATGGCACCCTGAGCACTGCCAGGGGTAATCCCTGAGTGCATGAGCCAGGAGTAACCCCTGAGCATCACTGGGTGTGACCCAAAAAGAAAAAGAAAAAGAAAAAAGAAAAATATAAAAATGATTTTGAGAAGAGGGCGAGGGGGGCTGAATCGTGCGATCGTGCGTGACTGAGAGGGCTTGGGATGGAGCTTCAGAGCTGATGAAAATAACAGAAAACTCAAAACAGGTGGATGTGTCCTGGGAAGCCGTTTGGTGGAGGGGGGCGAAGGGGGAGGTTCCTGGCCAGTGGACTTCGGCCACTGGGCCCGTTTGGATTTTCTGCTTCAGTGGGAGGCGCCTTTGACGTCAAAGGTTGTTGGGGTCACTGTGTGCGGTGGTTTATGTAAAGGGTCTGGCTCAATGCCTGGCTCGGACTGAAGGTTTACTTTTTTTGGGGGGTGGGGGTGGGGCGGTGTTCACACCTGGTGATGCTCAGGGCTCGGGGCTCGGTCCCGGCTCTATACTCAGGAATTACTCCTGCAACGCTCGGGGGGACCTGATGGGATGCCAGAATTGAACCCAGGCTAGTTCCCTCCCCACTGTCCTATCACTCTGGCCCCAGACAAGTTTTCTTCTTCGTGCCAAGGTCGAAGTGGTTAACTTGGACCCGTCCCTCCCCTCTCCTTTGCTGCTCTGCGCCTCACCATTGCAGGGAGCTCCTGGTCTCCCCTTCAGAGCTCCCCGGCAGAGCCCTGAGGTCGTCCTTCCCTGAGCCCATCTCAAGCACCGGCCACGGCCTTCCCCGGGGCTGTGTTGCTGAGACCCTCCTGGCCTTGCTCATCCGCCATATCAGTTGTCAGGCCCGGGCAGCACTGCCCCAGCCAGAACCACCCGGCCGGCGTGTCCCTCTACCTTCGCAATGCAGCGGAGGGGCCGGAGAGAGCACAGTGGGGAGGGCACTCGCCTTGTGTACGGCCAACCCAGGTTCACTTCCCGGCATCCCTTATGCTGCCCCGAGTCTGCCAGGAGTGATTCCTAGGCCCAGAGCTGGGGGTGGCCCCAAACCAAACAAAGAGAATGCAGTTCATTAGCCTGGCCGAGAAACTCTGCTTTATATCCTGCTTCTTTCTTTCCTTTTTTTTTTTCTTTTGGGGTCACACCCGGTGATGCACAGGGGTCACTCCTGGCTCATGCACTCAGGAATCACCCCTGGCGGTGCTCAGGGGACCCTATGGGATGCTGGGAATCAAACCCGGGTTGGCCGCGTGCAAGGCAAATGCTCTCCCCGCTGTGCTATCACTCCAGCCCCTCTTTCCTTTTTTTTTTTTTTATTTGACTTTTTGGGGTCACAGCCTGAGACGCTCAGGTGGTTCCTCCTGGCTCTGCACTCAGGGGTCACTCCTGGCGGTGCTCGGGGCTATGGGATGCTGGGGATCGAACGCAGGTCGGCCGCATGAAAGGCAAATGCCGTAACTGCTTTATTATCACTTGGGCCCAACGTCCTGCTTTCCCTCCTCTCCCCGAGGCCCGAATCCGAGCTTGTTGGCTCAGTGATCTGAAACTGTCAGGACCAGTCGTGCCGCGAGGCCCCAGGCCCTTCTGTTTCCTCTTCTGGAAAACCTCATCCCCATCCTTGGCCTTGCTGACGCAAGAAATCCGCGTTTCTTCCGAGCCTTTGCTTCCACCGGAGGCCCGTGCAAACAGGGGAACGGGGCGTGCCAGGGGTCAAACCCAGGCCTCCAGCGTGCAAAATACGTGCTCAGACTCTCAGACTATCTGTCCGGCTCCCGACTTCCGTCTGCTTGCTGCTGCTGTGTGGGAGGGCGGGGGGACAGACTCAGCCATGCCCAGGGCTGACTCCAGGCTCTGCACTCAGGGATCACATCTGGTGGTTCTCAGAGGGGAGCGTGTGGGGTGCCAGGGATTGAGCCTGGGTTGGCTGTGTGCCGGGCAAGTGGCCGACCCGCTGTGCCACACATCACTTTGCACCCAGAGCATCCTTTCATTTGTTTAGTTTTTGTTTTGGGGTCATACAGGGTGTTGCTCAGGGCTTACTTAGGTCGTGGCTCTGAGCTCGGGGATTGCTCCTGATGGGTTTGTTTGTTTGCTTGCTTTTTGTTTTTTGGGTCACACCCGGCATTGCACAGGGGTCACTCCTGGCTCATGCCCTCCGGAATTACTCCTGGCGGTGCTCAGGGGACCCTATGGGATGCTGGGAATTGAACCCGGGTTGGCCGCGTGCAAGGCAAACACCCTACCCGCTGTGCAATTGCTCCAGCCCCTCTTGATGGCTTTGGGGGACCATATGGATGCCAGGCATCGAACCCAGGTCAGACACCTGTGAGCAAGCACCTTCCCCGATGTACTACATCTCTGGCGCCAGCTTTCCCTGTTCTCACTTGCTGCGGTTACTTCTATGTCTCCTGGTTTAGGGTCCTTCCCGTCCCCTAGATGAAGCGACCGTCCATCAGCAGGGGGCTGGTTTATTCAAGTCTGTGTGGCCCGCCAAGCGGCTCAGGCCTTCGGGGACGCTCTTTTGCCTGCGTGCATTGAGAGATGATCTCGCAGCCTTTGCTCTCGTTTTTGGTTTTGTTTAGTTTTGTGTTGGGGGTCACACCCGGCAAGGCTCAGGGCTGACCCCTGGCAGTGCTCGGGGGAATCCTATGGGATACCGGAGATCGAACCCGGGTCAGTCGCGTGCCAGGCCAGCGCCCTCCTGGCTGTCTTGTGGCTCTGGCCCCTGGAAGTCTGATTTCTTGGCTCGGTGCCATCTTTTTCCCCATCAGCTTTTGTGCTCCTGCGTGTGCCTGGGGCTGACTCCTCTGCCCGTGGAGCTCAGGTTGTAGACGCGCCCATCGTGCCCGTCGGCCTGCCTGTTTGCTGAGGGTCCCCTAAAACAAGGGACAGTCTGGTGCTGGAGCGATAGCACAGCAGGGAGGGCGTTTGCCTTGCACGCGGCCGACCAGGGTTTGAATCCCAGCATCCCATCGGGTCCCCTGAGCACCGCCAGGAGTAATTCCTGAGTGCAGAGCCAGGAGTAACCCCTGTGCATCGCCGGGTGTGACCCAAAAAACCAAAAAGATAAATAAATAAATAAACAAGGGACAGTCCTGGGCTTCCCAGCCTTCTCCCTACCCCCAACAAATTCTTGGAGCCTGGACACCTCAGGCTGACCTCAGACTGCTGTCACCCATGTCCTCAGACTCATGGATACCCCATGGGGGGGATGGGATGCATCCTGGCAGGTACGACAAAGCCGACAGTCCCCCCCTCAGCTGTCCAGCCGGAGAGGGAGGCCAGCAGGGAAGGTGCTTGCTTGTTACCAGGTGGATCCCAGCGCTGTAGAAATTCACGCCCCTGCAGGTGTGTTCGCTGAGCACAGAGCCAGGAGTAAAGTCCTGAGCACCGCCAGCTGTGGCCCCTCAACGCCCTGCCCCCTCCCCACCAAGAGAAGAATATTCTGCAGCGAAAGCAGGTCCTGTGTCCAAGCGGACAGGGGGACCTTGACCAAAACCAAACTGCTTTAATATTAAACTTTCGGTCAGGACTCCAAAACCAACAGTTGCGCAAACCTCAGGGAGGCCAAGTACACAAGGAATTTGCCTCTGGGGGTTGTTCTCAGAATGCCATGTACCTTTCCTCGAGGGTGCCACCAAGTGCGCCAGCCGCCCCGCCACTCAGAGGGGCAGTGACCAGGCCCTCAGTGAGATTCCACTGCCAAGAGGCCTGGACAGAGGACAGTCCCCACACCCTGGCGCGATCAGCAGGCCCACCGAGGTTTCACTGACCAGAGTGAGCTCCGAGCATGGCGTGCTCCTGTCCCTTGGCACTGGGCGGGCAACAATACACAGAAACACTCGTGTTCTAAAGAAAGGAGCAATGGGAGCCGCAGCGATAGGACAGCGGGGAGGGCGCTTGCCTGGCATACAGCCGGCCTGGGTTCAATCCCCAGCATCCCATAGGGTGTAATTTCTAAGCATTGCTGGGCATAGCCCCAAAACAAAATCAAAAAGGAGCACCAGATAAAAAGCCCATTGTCTGGGGCTGGAGCAATAGCACAGCAGGTAGGGTGTTTGCCTTGCACGCGGCCGACCCAGGTTCGATTCCCAACATCCCATATGGTCCCCTGAGCACCGCCAGGAGTAATTCCTGAGTGCAGAGCCAGGAGTAATCCCGGGTGTGACCCAAAAAGAAAAAAAAAAAAAAGCCCACTGTCTCATGTGGACTAAGTGGCAGGCTTTGGATTTAAATGGCGATCCTTGGGGCTGGAGAGATAGCACAGCGGGTAGGGCGTTTGCCTTGCATGCGGCCGACCCGGGTTCAAATCCCAGCATCCCATATGGTCCCCTGAGCACGGCCAGGGGTGGTTCCTGAGTGCAGAGCCAGGAGTAACCCCTGTGCATCGCCAGGTGTGACCCAAAAAGCAAAAAATAAATAAATAAATAAATAAATAAATAGATAGATAGGTTTCTGGGCCACACCTGGCGGTGCTCAGGGGGTGACACATGCTCAGGGTATGGCAAGACTGCTGGGGATGGAACCCGGGTCCACTGCATGCTCCACTCTATTTGCTTGACCAATCATTTCCTGGTGTTGCTTTCAGGCCACACCTGGTGGAGAGCTTGGGGGCGCGGGGCCCATACCCAGTGGTGCTCAGGGGGGCCATGTGGGACTGGGGATTGCACTCAGCACCCCCTCATGCATGTGATCTCTTTCCTAGCCATTAGTACCATTATTTTTATCTTTGGTTTGGGGGCTATCCCCCACAGTGCTCAGGGATTACTCCTGGCTCTGAATTCAGGGATCACTCCTGGCGGTGCTTTGGGGAGCGCAGGTTGTGCTAGAGATCAAACCCAGGTTGGCTGCGTGCAAGGCAAGCCTTTAACCCCTGGACTAGCTCTCTGACGCCTCCTACTAATACACACATACACAAATAAATTTTGGTTTCTGGGCCATACCAGCAGTGCTCAGGGCTTACTCCCGCCTCTGCACTCAGGAATTACTCCTGGCGGTGCTCAGGGGACCATATGGGATGCTGGGAATCAAACCCGGGTTGGCCGAAAACAAGGCAAATGCCCTACCCACTGTGCTATCGCTCCAGCCCCTCAGAGAGAAATTTCACACTAGGTCATCCCTTGTATCCAGGAAGATACTTGGAAAGTAACTGATTAGAACCCCTAAATCGGTACATCTCCTCCTACCCATCTGATTGATGAATTTGTTTGTTTGTTTGTTTTTTGGGTCACACCTGGTGATGCTCAGGGGTTACTCCTGGCAGTGCTCGGGGGACCCTATGGGATGCCGGGGACTGAACCAGGTTGGCCACGTGCAAGGCAAACGCCCTCTCCATGAGTCTATCACTATGACCCCTGATTGGTGGATTTTAAATTTTTGGGGTAGTGCCACGGATAAAAGCCAGGAACTCACCCACTGAGTGCCAAACTCACCTCCGTCCCCTACCCCCATCTCCCCCACTCATCTGTAAGCGAACACTCCTCACCTCTTAACACATGCTGGTAACTGGAGAGAAGAAACTGGAGATGCTCAACCAGCTCGTCCCAGGTCTGCCACTGCGTCTTATCTGACTGCAAAGACCAGAAAGCAGCCAGTCAGAGCTGTCATTGTCGGGAGAGGCTCGGGGTTCTGTGGGGCTAGAGTGGGGGGGCGACACCCAGCGATGCTCAGGGGTTACTCCTGGCTCTGAACTCACGGATCACTCCCGTGGGTTTCCGGGGATTGAACCCGGGCCGGCTGTGTGCAAGGCCAGCGCCTTCCACAGCTATGGTATCTCTCTGCCCCTATACATTTTTCTGCTTAGATCTTGGCCCACACTTTGCAGTGCAGAGGCGTCACGCCCAGTTTGTTGCTCAGGGGACCGTGTGCAGTGCTGGGGGACACAGGGTAAACTTCCTGCATGTAGAGCCGGTGATCTATCCCCCCTCCCACTTCACAGGTAAAATGAATTTTTCTTATGATGAGAACAGATCGTTCTTTCCTTCCTTCCGTCCGTTTGGGGGCCACAACTGGCAGAGTGCTCAGGCCGAGAGCCAGCGCTGCAGTCGGATCTCTCTCCTGCTGGGCTCTGGGGACACGCGGGGCGTTGAACCTAGGCTGTCCGTGTACGAGGCCGGGACCCTTCCCGCCACGCTCCGTCGTCTACACCCTAGGCTGTGTAACAAACCCCCGAACTTCGTTTCCATCATTCTGTTTGGGTTTGGGGCCACACCTGGTGGTGCTCGGGGCCGACTCCTGGTGGTACTTGGTGGAGGGGTGGGGAGGAAGGACCCAAAGGTGATGCCGGGGATCAAACAGGGCAAGTGCCTTATCTGCAGTCCCATCTCTCCAGGCCCCAGACCGTGCTGGCGCCTGCTGGGGGAGGGCCGCAGGGGGATGGGGAGCAGGGCTGGCCCGCACCTGGCATTTGAGCAGCGACCTGGAGTTGTTGAGGAAGTAGAGTGCCTGGGCCAGGGACAGCGGCAGGCGGGTGGGTGTCTCGCAGCTGTGCAGGAAGATGATCTCTAGGACTTTGCAGCGGAGAAGGTGGCTCTCCATGGTGGTGAAGAACATCTCCCTGCACAGGAGGGGGGAGGCGGGGAGGGGCTGTCAGCAAGCAACAAGGACCATCTCCCTCCCTCTCCCTCCCTTCCTCTCTCCCTCTCCCTTCCTCTCTCACTTCCTCTCTCTCCCCCTTCCTCCATCCCTTCCTCTCTCCTCTCTCTCCCTCCCCCCTCTGCCTCTCCCTCTCTCTCCCTCTCCCCCTCTTCCTCTCCCTCTCCCTCTCTTCCCTCTCTTTCCCCCACTCCCTTTTTGGCTTTTGGTCACCACTCAGTGATGCTCAGGGCTGACTCCTGGCTCTGTGCTCAGGGACCAATCCTGGTGGGCCTTGGGGGGCCGTATGTAAGGCCCACGATCAAACTTGAGTCAGCTGCGTGCAAGGCAAACTCCCACCTGCTATACCTGCTCCAGCCTCACCCCCTTTTTTCAACTTTTCCAGTCACACCTGGCAGTGCTCAGGGGCTACTCCTGGCTCTACACTCAGAAATTACTCCTGGAGGTGCTCGAGGAACCATATGGGATGCCAGGGATGGAAACGGGCCAGCTGTGTGTACGGCAAACGCCCTCCCTGCTGTACTATAGCTCTTACCCCACCGACCCCCTTCTTTTTTTTTTCTTTTTGGCTTCTTGGGTCACACCCAGCCATGCACAGGGGTTACTCCTGTGTCATGCACTCAGGAATGACTCCTGGCGGTGCTCGGGGGACCCTATGGGATGTTGGGAATTGAACCCAGGTCAGCCGCGTGCAAGGCAAACGCCCTCCCCGCTGTGCTATGGCTCCAGCCCCACCGACCCCCCTCTTGTCTGCTCCCCAGTTTCCCTCTCTCGGAGCCCTTTCTCTCTCTCAATCCCGCCCCCAGAGATGAAAGGCGGGCCCACCTCTGGCGCCTCTCGGGAATGTCCAGCACAAAGCCGAACATCATCTCGGCGATTTTGTTGGAGCTGCAGGTGGGCGACCGGTCCACCTCCACCGCGATGGACAGCATCCGCTGCAGCTGGCACACCAGCCTAAGGGCAGAGCAGAGGCCAGTGAGCTGCAGAGGCCTGGCGCCCCCTGGCGGTGCAAACGGAGAAGGACAGGGCTCAAGTTCCGTGGGACGCACCACCAAGGATTCCTCAAGCCTGCAGACTGGGCAAGCCAAAACAGGATTTGGTCCCTTCGGCCAGATTGTATTATGGGACCCTCTCGGAACCTGGGGTGCAGCTGAAAAAGTGATTTATTGTCTTGGGTCACACCTGGAGGTGGTTAGGTTTACTCCTGACTCTGTACCAAGAATCACTTCTGACAGTGCTAGGGAACCCTGGGGGATGCCGGGGATTGAACCCAGGTTGGCCGCATGCAAGGCAAAGGCCTCCCCGCTGTGCTACCACTCTGGGTCCTATTTATTTATTTATTTATTTATTTATTTATTTATTTATTTATTTTTGGGCTACACTCGGCTTGCTCCTGGCTCTGTGCCCAGGGGTCATGCCTGGCATGGCTCAGGGGACTCTCATGGGGTGCCCGGGGTGGAACCCAGAGGGCCGAGTGCCAGGCAAAGGGTGGGACCATGAGACCGACACTCCAGCCCTCCCGTCCTACCTTCGGGATCAGAAACGCAGCTTTCAAAGGACGCATCTAAAAACTGTCTGCTTCTGTTTCGAGGGCTCATGTGTGCGCACGCGTGTGTGTTCTCGGCGTGTGTGTGCGTGAGTGCGTGTGTATGTTCTCGGCGTGTGTGTGTGCGCGGCATATGTGTGTGCGCGTGCGTATGTGTGTGTGCTCTGCGTGTGTGTGTGTGCTCAGCGTGTGTGTGCGCGCGTGTGTATGTGTGTGTGCTCGGCGTGTGTGTGTGCTCAGCGTGTGTGCACGCGTGTGTATGTATGTGTGCTCGGCGTGTGTGCGCGTGTGCGTATATGTGTGCTCGGCGTGTGTGTGCACGCATGTATGTGCGTGCGCAGTGTGTGTCTGCACATGCGTATGTGTGTGTGCGCGTGCATGTGTGCGTGTGTGAGAGAAGGTGCTCTCGGGGTGCAGTGTGTGGGGGGTGTCCCTCAGCCCATCTCCACAGCCCCGGGCGGCGCCTTACAGCTGGCTGGTGTGCTTGGCCGCGGGAGGCTGGGGAGGAGAGTGGCCACCGGTGGCCTTGGGGGTGCTGTTCCCGGCCGAGATCGGCTCCTCCGACCCGCCTTCCGTGACTGCCCTCACCAGCCACTTGATGACGTCCCTGGAACAGACGAAACAGAGACAATATGGTGGAACTTCTGGTCCCCCTCCCCCGCCCGCCAGCCTCTCTGTCTCCTGTTTCTTATTTATGTTATTTATTAATGTTTCGAGGCCACACTCAGGGCTCAGTCCTGCCGCTGCACTCAGAAATTACTCCTGGTGGATTCAGGGGTCGCTGGGGGATGCCGGGGATCATCCAGGCTCTGCCGCATACAAGGCGAGTGCCCTTCCCGCTGGATTCTTGCTCTGACCCCATCTTTTTTTTTTTTTTTTCCTTGTAGTTTTGGAATCGACCCCAGGGCTACACCCATGCAAATGACCCTGACCCTGAGCCTCTGATTTTCGTTGGTGGCTTTTTTGGTTGGTTTGGGTTTGGGTTTGGGTTTCTGGTCACACCCGGCAGTGCTCGGGGATCACTCCTAGCAGGGCTCGGGGGACCCTGTGGGGATGCCGGCAATCAAACCCGGGCACGAGGCCAACCCAGGTTCAATTCCCAGAATCCCATAGGGTCCCCCAAGCCCTGCCAGGAGTAATTCCTGAGCGCAGAGCCAGGAGTAACCCCTGTGCATTGCCGGGTGTGACCCAAAAAGCAAAACAAAAAACCCCAGGCCAGCCACACGCAAAGCAAGCGCCCTTATCTGCTCTACTGTCTGCCTAGTCCCTGGGGAAAAATAGTCTCATTGAAATGAATTTCTTTAGGGACATGCGAGGGGAGAGAAAGAGAGAGATGCGTGTTCCAGGGGGAAGACTGTCTTCTCCAGAAGGGAGGAAGTTGAGTGTCCACACTCAAGGTCCAGATATGAGGGTAGAGAATGAACCCTGGGGATCCTGTTCATTTTGTTGGTTTCGGTTTGGTTTTTGTTTTGGTGTGGACCGGGCATTGCTCAGGGATTTCTACTGGCTTTGCACTCAGGGACCACTCCTGGCAGGGCTCGGGGACCCTCTGAGATGCCGGAGATCAAACTTGGGTCAGCCGGGGCTGGAGCGATAGCACAGCGGGTAGAGCGTTTGCAGGCGGCTGACCTGGGTTCTATTCCCAGCGTCCCATAGGGTCCCCTGAGCACCGCCAGGTGTGACCCAAAAAGAATAAATAAATAAATAAATAAATAAAACGGGTGAGCCGCATGCAAGGCAAGCGCCCTCCCTGCCGTACTCTCTCTCTCTCTCTCTGGCCCCTTTTATTTTGTTGTTTTACTTTGGGGCCATATTTAGCATCATTTGAAGAGGTTGCTCCTGGCGGCTCTCAGGGGACCAAGGATAAGACCTGGGGTCCTTCCCTAGCCACGGATGCGCTCCTGTCTTCGAAGCCCAGCTCCTGGGCCTGTGCATCCCTTGAATGAACGGCAGGGGGCGCCGCTCACCTGACGTTCTGGGGCTGCTTGTCGCAGGAGAGCACGGTGCTGGCGATGGACTGCTGCAGGTGCTGGCGCTGGCGCCGCAGGATCTGCTGGAAGTCATCCTCCAGGGTCTGCACCACGTAGCGCAGGAAGAGCACACGGCCCGGCAGGGTCTGGCCCTGCGGGGGGAAGGCAGGTGTCATTCCTCAATTCCTCTTTGCGCTCCTGGCCGGGAAGGAGCTCCGGGCACCGGGGTGGGAGTAGGGGCTCCCCGCCCCCAAACACACACTGCCAGGGGACGCCCCCTCCCCACAGCCCAAGTGGCTGTGCCCAGAGTCTCTGAGGAGGGAGAGGATGGTCTGGCCTCTTCTGTGAGTTGCAGCTAAAAAGAAGACAGGGTAGCAGGGAGGGAGCCTTGCACACGGCTGACCCAGGTTTATTTATCTTTTTTGCTCTTTTTGGGTCACACCCAGCGATGCACAGGGATTCCTCCTGGCTTTGCACTCAGGAATGACTCCTGGAGGTGCGCAGGAGACAATATGGGATGCTGGGAATCGAACCTGGGTCAGCCGCGTGCAAGGCAAACACTCTCCCTGCTGTGCTATTGCTCCAGCCCCAGGTTTATTTATTTATTGTATTTTTTTTTTCAGCTTTTTGGGTCATGGGGTGATTCCTGTCTGTCCTCACGGATCACTCCTGGCGGGGCTCGAGCACCCTATGGGATGCAGAGGACTGAACCCCGGTTGGTCACGTGCAAGGCAAGTGCCCTGCCTGCTGTGCTATTTCTTGGGTCTTGAGAGAAAGTTTTTGGCGGGGTCTGGCCGTGTCCTGGAGCCAATGACAGCCAAGGTGAGCTGGCCCCACTTGCACCCCCTTCCGCTTCTACTGCAAACTGCGTTGAGCCTTCTGGGACGACGAAAGGAGGCGCCTCTCAGCTCAGAGGCGGGGCGTTACCTCTTCCTCCATGACGTAGGAGAGCAGCTTCCAGTCCCACTCCACGGTCTTGGCATTGGCGGGATGGAGCCTGAAATGCAAGGCCAGGAATTGAGGATTCTGCAGCGCGCAGGGGAAGGAGAGAAGGGGGCTGAAACAGAAGAGGAACCAGCCTCTGGGACAGCGGGCAGGAGGGCGCTCGCCCTGCATACGACCTACCTGGGTTCAATCCCAGGCATCCCATACGATCCCCCAAGCCCCGCCAGGAGTGATCCCTTCGAGTCAGGAGCTACTCCTGAGAAAAGCTGGGCCCCCAAACAAACAAACGAAAAGCAGTCTCCTTTTATATATTTTTTCTGCAGTGCTCATGAGCTCCGGTCCATGTCTGTTTGAGGGGACTAGGGGATGCCAGCCCTGCTGTCCTCACTCTCTGGTCCCAATAACTCAGGTTTAGTTATTTCTGTTTCGGGCCCACACGCAGCGATCTCAGGAGTTCCTCCTGGCTCTGCACTCAGGGATCACTCCTGGCAGGCTTGGGAGACCCTATGGGAGGCCGGGGATCGAACCTAGGTCGGCTGCGTGCAAGGCCCTGCTCACCGGACTATCCAGCCCTTCCATGAAATGCTTTCTTTTTGGGGGGTCACACCCGGCGATGCACAGGGGTTACTATTCCTAGCTCTGCACTCAGGAATTACTCCTGGCGGTGCTCAGGGGACCTGATGGGATGCTGGGATTCGAACCCGGGTCGGCCACGTGCAAGGCAAACGCCCTCCCCGCTGTGCTATCGATCCAGTCCATGAAATGCGTTCTTACCTGCTGTTAAAAACAGGTGATTATTATCATCCTGATTGTGAGCATGAAAGTTTGGGGGTGGGGGGCTGCACTCCACAGTGTTCGGAAACCATGTGGTGCTGGGCTCCAACCCCGGGGTTCCCTTGTGCTTCCTGCCCTCTGTGCGAATATCTGCCGAAGCTGGTTTGGAGGGGGCGGGACTTCCCATCACTTGCCTGTCTACCGGGCCGGCCTCCCTAAAGGAGAGCTGAAGAAAGTTTAGGGGAGAGACAGCGGGGCCCCAGGGCAGGGCACCCCCCCCCCAGGGCTAGGCCCCTACTTACTGTTGGATCTTCATGAGCAGCATGTAGGCCTCCTTCAGCACGTCCAAAGTCTCAGAACCGCTGAGCAAGATTTTCTGGACGATGTGTGCGACAATCTCGCGGGGCGGGTAGTGCTGGGGCGACACAAAGTCCATCAGGAACTGCACGGTTCCCAGGGGGAAGTTCTCCTCGATGGTGTTGGCGACCATGCGGAGCCTGCGATGAGGGATGGGTTCTAGTTTGTGACCTTTGCTCTGGGGAGAGAGAGAAAAAAAAAAAGGGAAGCCATGATGGGCTGGTGCGAGAGGACAGCAGGGAGCAGGGAGGGCACTTGCCTGGCACGCAGCCGACCTGGGTTTGATTCCCAGCATCCCAGAGACCCCCAAGCACCACCAGGGGTTAACTCCTGAGTGCAGAGCCGGTGCTCACACCCCTGAGCACGCTGGGTTATGACACGCCCCCCCCCCCGCTTGATCCCTGGCACCCCTTACGGTGCCCTGTGCTGCACCAGCATCCTGCGCAGACTCAGAAGTAAGCCTGAGCACAGCTGGAGGTGGCCCCCAAGCCAAATAAAAAAGGAGAGGCTCTCGGGAAGTGAGAGCCATGTTTCCCAGGCACTTGAACGATGCATCTTTGGGGGCAGGTTTACTTTGGGGTCTATTCCCTGTTGGCTGCCTGGGGGCACCGCCTGGTGGTGCTCAAGGGACCCTCCAGGGCTTGATGAAACACAGGGTCTCTGATAGCCTCGTGTGTGCTCCAGGCTTTTGAGCTATTCCTCTGCACCAAGAGTCAATTCTGGGGCCGGAGCAACAGCGCAGCAGGGAGGACGCTTGCCTTGCCCATGGCCAACCTGGGTTCGATCTCTGACAGCACAGATGGTCCCCGAGCCTGTCAGGAATAAGTCCGGAGCACTCCTGGATGTAGTGCAAGACCCCCCAAAAAGGGCAATAGCACAGTGTGTAAAGTGCCCACCTCACACGTGACTGACCCTGGTTTTATTCCTGGCAGCCCCTATGGTCCCCTGAGCCCTGCAAAGAGTGATCCCTGAGTGCAGAGCCAGGAGTAAGTCCTGAGCACTGCCTGGTGAGCCCCCTCTCCAAAAGAAATACTTGAATAGAGGTCACCCTAACGGCGCCCAAGGGGACCATGAGATCCCCGGGATTGAACTCGGGGTCTTGCATATATGCAAGGCATGTGCTCTCTGAGTCACATTCGCCATCCAAAGGGCATTGTTTTAATTTTTAATTTTTAAATTTTTGGGGGGAGGAGTCACACCCGGTGATGCTCAGGGGTGACTCCTGGCTCTGCACTCAGGAATTACTCCTGGTGGTGTTTGGGGGACCCTATGGTGATGCTGGGAATCGAACCTGGGTCAGCTGCGTGCAAGGCAAACGCCCTACCCACTGTGCTATCGCTCCAGCCCCCTGTTTTAATTTTTTTAATTTTGATTTATTCATCTTTTTCGGAGGAGGTAATAATTGACAGTGCTTAGGGCTTACTCCTGGATTGGGGATCACTCTTGACTCTTGGTGGTTCCTGGGGGCTATATGCAGTGCTCAGGATCAAACCAGGGCTGGTCTCATGAAAGGCAAATGCCTTAACCCTGTGCTATCCATCTCTGTGGTCCCAAGATTCTTTTTCTTTGGGGGGATGGGAGGGCTCACACCTGATAGTGCTCAGGGGACCCTTTGGGATGCTGGGGATCAAACCCAGGCTGGCCACCTGCAGAGCAAATGCCCTAGCTGCTGTCCTATCCCTCCAGCCCCAAGATTCATCATTTTTATTTAAGCTTTGTCTTTTTTGAGCTACCCCTGGTTGTACTCAGGACTGATTCCTGGCTGTGAAATCACTCCTGGTGGGGATCAGGGAAACTGTGGGGTCCCAGAGATGAAACCCGGGTGGCTACACACAAGACAAGTGTCTTACACACTGTCCTATCTCTCTGGACCAAAGAGAGAGATTCTAAGTTAGGTGAAATATTTCGTTTTTTGGGGGGCTGGTGCCATAGCACATCGGGTAGGGCATTTATCTTACACGTGGCCAACTTGGGTTCGATTCCCAGCATCCCATATGGTCCCCTGAGCACTGCCAAGGGAAATTCCTGAGTGCAGAGCCAGGAGTAACCCCTGTGCATCGCTGGGCGTGACCCAAAAAGCAAATAAATAAATATATTTCGTTTTGTTGAACAACAACAAAAAGTTTTGTTTGGGTTTTAGGGCCACACCTGGCGGTGCTCAGGGCTTATTCCTGGCTCTGTGCTCGGGGATCACTCAGGGAGGGACTCAGGGAACCATATGAGGTGCCAGAGATCGGATGTGTACAAGTCTTAACTGCTATACTACTGTTCCGCATTCGCCTAGCTCCTTCTAAAATGTTCGATGCGTCCCATGACCATTTCCTGGGGGGCGGGAGGGGTCCAGCTCACCTCTCTGTTGTCATTGTCCGGTATGAGCGTCTGGAAGAAGAGATGGTGCACAGGGGGGCGCAGAAAGTATTTGAGTCTGTGCAGGCACGGCCGGTTGTACAAGGTTCCCTGGGGGACAGGCGCCGGAACCTGGGCGGACACAGGAGTCCCCGGCTCTGACCAGGACCTGTCTTTGCGGATGGGCGTTTCCGGCACCGACAGCCAGGACACCTTTTCTAGGGACATGTCCGACAGGGGTGACGTGGAGCTGGAGGAGCAGCTGGAGGGCGAGGGGGTGGCGACATCCATCGGCGTGTCCAGGTGCTGGAGGTCACTGGCGGGAGAGTCAGACGGGGCTGTGGGGAAAGGGGGTGAGGCTCCCAGTGAGGATGGCGTGTCTCCGGGTGTCGGTGGCACCTCTCCGGGGGTCAGGGGGGTGTCTCCCGGAGAGTAGGGCATGCCCCGCGGTGACAGGGGTGCACTCCCTGGCGACAGTGGGAAATCTCTTGGCGAGAGTGGCATGGCTGCTGGTGACAGGGAACTGTCTCTGAGTGAATAGGACGCTCGTCCTGGGGACGGTGGTATGTCGCCCAGAGAGAGAGGCGCGTCTGGCTGCGGGGGCCTATCGGGTGGGTGGGCTAAGGTGTGCGGGGGGCTTGCCATCTCTGGAGGGAGGACCAAAGAGTTCTGATGGGGACAGACAGGGTCCTGAGGTGGGCTGGCAGAGCGTGGCGGGCACCAGGATGTGTCTGGAAGGGGGCTGGGTCGGGTCGGCCCACCGGGTGGCCCGGTGTGAGGGGCCGGCACCTTCCGAAGACATGGCATGTCTTGAAAGGGGCATGGCACTTCGAGAGGCCGATGAGGCACGGCCTGGAGCGGGCACTGCAGGGTTTGGGAGGGGCAGGACAAGGCCCGAGGCGGGCAGGAGGAGGCTCGTGGCGGGCAGGGGCTCTGCCGGGGGTACGCCATGGCGTGCAGTGGGCACAGCAGGGCTGGCGGGGGGCAAGGCACATCTTGCAGTGGGTACGGCAAGGGTGCCTGCTGGTGACTGCCGTGCCCGCTACTGCTCGTGGGGGAGAGGGGCAGGATGCTGGGCGCGAGCCGAAAGTTGGACACAACGCCGAGGTCGCCTTGGGAGGCAGAGGCGCTGCAGTTGGCCTCTGCAGGGCACACCGCGTGCCCACCCAACGCTGGCCGGCCTGGGGGACCTTCCGGTGTGGCTTCTTCCAAAAGGTCCAAGTCCACGGGCTCACTGTTAATGATTCTCTGAGCCGTGGGCCTCGAGCTCCTGTCGGCCCGCCCCTCCACGGTCCCTTCCTTGGCGGCGAGGCCGGGGCAGGGCTGCTGGCTGGCCGGCTCCTTGCGGGAAGGCGCCACGGCCTCTCCGGTCAGGTCAAGCGTGGTGATAGGCCCCGGTTCTTCCTCTGTCCTGGTCAGGTCGATCACACAGAGTCCGTTGCGGTCCTTTGCCCTGGGTCTGGCCTCTCGCGTTAGGTCGATGAAGTCCTGTTGGAGGAGGGCGAGATGACCACAGATCAAGGCGGGAAACTCCAGCCCCCGAGCACTGTTTGGCTGAGCACTGTTTGGCCACACCCCCACTAAAACAAACAAACAAATCAAACCTATGTTGGATCAAATCATTCTGGGGCAATAGTACAGCAGGGAGGGCACTTGCCTTTCATGTGGCTGACTCAGGTTCAATCAGCCGCACCCCATAGGGTCCCCCAAGCACCATCAGGAGTGATCCTGGAGCATGGCCAGGTATAACCCAAAAAACAAACAGCCCCCCCACCTCAAACAAGTCATTCTTCTAAACAAGCCCTTCAGGGGGCTTGAGAGATAGTCCAGTGGGTATGACCTGGGTTCGATTCCCAGCATCCCATAGGGTCCCACGAGCACCACCAGGAGTAATTTCTGAGTGCAGAGCCAGGAGTAATCCCTGAGCATAGCCCCCTGGGTGTGACCTAAGAAGAAAAAAAAAGAAAGAAAGAAAAGGCCCTTCAGGGTCTAAAGCCATAGTATAGAAGGGAGGGCATTTGTCTTGCATCCCCTGAGCACCACCAGGAGTAATTTCTGAGTGCAGAACCAGTAGTAACCCTGAGCATCACCAGGTACAACCCAAAAAAGCCAAAAAAGAAAGAAAGAAAGAAAGAAAGAAAGAAAGAAAGAAAGAAAGAAAGAAAGAAAGAAAGAAAGAAAGAAAGAAAGAAAGAAAGAAAGAAAGAGAGAAAGAAAGAAAGGAAGGAAGGAAGGAAGAAAGAAAGAAAGAAAGAAAGAAAGAAAGAAAGAAAGAAAGAAAGAAAGAAAGAAAGAAAGAAAGAAAGAAAGAAAGAAAGAAAGAAAGAAAACAAAAACCCTAAAAACCCTTCAGGGCAGGAGTGATAGTATAGTGCAAACACTGTTCTAGACTTTCTCAAACTAATCTGGACTGTCACTTCCGTCTCAGATGGAAGAGGAACTCTTCAGCATGGCCTTAGGTGAAGACACAATCTAATGTTCCCAGCCCAAGCAAATACCCCATTTTTCTGTTGGCTTATCTGTTGCTCAGCATCTTGCTGATCTCACCACACTAGAACATAATTCCATTGTTCACTTGTTCATGGCCTCAGAGCAAATTTTGTATTGAAAGAATGAATCACAATGCGAAAAGGATCAGAAACAAGACCAACGGTGCCCTGAGATTCAGCCCATCACCTCCACAAAGAAATCACCTTTGGTTTCCTCCTAAAATTCTTCCCAGCATCTGACAATGCACTGATTCACTCAGTCACTCCCAGTTGATGGTCTCTCCCTGAGTCAAAAGACATTCCCACCAGGTAGGGGCATATTTTTATTCACCATAATAGTCTCAGGGCCAGGGCTGGAGAAAGAGTCCAGTGGGGAGGGCGCTTGCCTTGCATGCTGATGACCCGGGTTCGATCCCCAGCATCCCATAGGGTCACCTCAGCACCACCAGGAGTAAATCCTGAGCACAGAGCCAGGAGTATCTCCTGAGCATCACTGGGTATGTTCAAATAACAACCCCCCAAAAAAAAATATCTCAAGGCCTGTTCGAGGCTTGTACCAAGGGTAGGATAGAGCTCAGTGGACAAGTACTGATCTTGCATGCAAAGGCCCTGGGTTCAACTCTAGCACTGCAAAGTACAAAAGAAAAAAAAGTGTCTGGTGGGGCCAGAGCAATAGTAAAGAGGGGAGGGAGGACGTTTGCCTTGCATGTGGCCAACCAGGTTCGATTCCTGGCACCCCATATCTCCTGCTATCTTATCTCTCCAGGCCCATAATATTCACTTTCTGATAGTGGCCGGAAACGTATGTATGCATGGCATCTTTGAGATATGTGTAGTAATGTAATAGTCAGTAAATATTTCCTGAATAAATGGGCAACATTTAGGTAGTAGAGAAGGAATGTGGTGATAAGAAAACTGGTTTGTTTCTTTTCTAGGAGATTTGGCAGTAACCTTTCAAGTGAGCATAACTTCTAAGAGGAATTTATTTTAAACAAACAAATGAGCAAAGTTACAAGGATTGTTTATGAAGAAACTCCTCACAGGGTTTATAATAAAGAACATTTAAAAAGAGCAGGATAAAAAATAAATTTAGGGGCTGGAGCAATAGCACAGCGGGTAGGGTGCTTGCTTTGCACGCGGCCAACCCGGGTTTGATTCCCAGCATCCCATATGGTCCCCTGAGCACCGCCAGGAGTAATTCCTGACTGCATGAGCCAGGAGGAACCCCTGTGCATCGCCGGGTGTGACCCAAAAACAAAAAACAAAAAAAAATTTAATCTTGAAAAAAAATTTTTTTTTTTTGGCTTTTTGGGTCACACCCAGCGATGCACAAGGGTTCCTCCTGGCTCTGCACTCAGAAATTACCCCTGGAGGTGCTCAGGGGACCTTATGGGATGCTGGGAATCGAACCTGGGTCAGCCGCATGCAAGGCAAACGCCCTACCCGCTATGCTATTGCTCCAGCCCCTAATCTTGTAAATTTTTGAAAAGAGCAGGATGCGATCCATTAATAAAAGATCATCACAGTAATTATAAATCAGTGCAATGAAATGTGTTAAAAATACTGAACATACGTATGTTGGTACAGAGATTTTAAAAGTCTATTCAAAATGGAACTGGAGCAGGGGCTGGAGTGATAGCACAGCGGGTAGGGCGTTTGCCTTGCACGCGGCCGACCCGGGTTCGATTCCCAGCATCCCATATGGTCCCCTGAGCACCGCCAGGGGTAATTCCTGAGTGCAGAGCCAGGAGTGACCCTTGTGCATCGCCAGGTGTGACCCAAAAAGCAAAAAAAAAAAAAAAAAAAAAAAAAGGAACTGGAGCAATAGTATACAGTGGGTAGGGACAAGCCTTGCACATGGCCAATCTGGGTTCAATCTCTGGCACCCCAATATGGTCCCCTGAGTCCCACCAGAAGTGATCCCTGAGTGTAGGGCCAGAGGTAAGCCCCAAGTACAATGCTGGGTGTGCCTCCCTTCCCCCCAAAAAAAAGTGTACTAAAAGAAGAGGAAGCTTGGGGAAAAAAATTAAGAAAACATGTAGTGGGGTAGGAGATATAGCACAGCAGGTGCAAGCAGCCTTGCACACGGCTGACTTGGGTTCGATCCCTGGCACCCCACATGGTCTGCTAAGCCCCACCAGGAGCAAGCCCGCTGAGCACAGAGCCAGGAGCCTGAGCAGTGCTGGGTAATTGCCCCTCCCTGCCCAAGTATGCAGGTGGAGGCTGGAGAGGCGGGTGCAGGAACTAAAGCACTTGCCTTTCGTGCAGCTGATTCCAGGGCACCGCACAGCATTGCCTGTCTCCAAGAACAGCCAGGGAGAGCCCAAACCAATCATCAAACAGAACTGAACCTGAAAACAGTCTCTTACGGGGGGACATGGGTACATATGAGGACACATACGCACTCATACCTAAAGGAGCAGATGGACAAGACTTTGACATGTTCCTACTGGGGGCCGGGGCGACAGTACTATGGATTGGGCATTTGCCTTGCATGCAGCCAACCCAAATTCAATCCCCGGCATCCCATATGGTTCCCAAGCGAAATCCCTGAGCATCGCCGGGTGGATGACTGCCTCCCCTGCCCCCCCAAAATAATAATCATCCTGGATTGAAGAGACAGTACAGCGGATATGGCACTTGCTTTGCTGGCAGCTGACAGGGGTTCGATCCCTGGCACCCAATTGGTTCCTGCCAAGCACAGCCAGGAATGGTCAGTGTGCACCTCCAGATGTGGCTCCAACACTGTATCACTGTATCACTGTATCACTGTCATCCCATTGTTTGTCGATTTACTCGAGCGGGCACTAGTAGTGTCTCTATTACACTCAGTGCTGAGAGTTTAGCAGCCTCTCCTTACTCGTCTTTCCCAACGATTGGAGGCTCTTTCAGGGTCAGGGGAATGAGACCTATCATTAGTGTTTTTGGCATATTGAATATACCACAGGTAGGTTGCCGGGCTCTCTGAGGGGTACATATAAATCTTTTACTGTATTTGGGATATGAATACGCCATGGGGCACTTGCAAGGCTCTCCCATGCGGGCAATAGACTCTTGGTAGCTTGTCAGCTTCTCAAAAAGGGAGAACAGGGGCTGGAGAGATAGCACAGCGGGTAGGGCGTTTTTTTGCCTTGCACGCGGCCAACCCGGGTTCAAATCCCAGCATCCCATATGGTCCCCTGAACACGGCCAGGGGTAATTCCTGAGTGCAGAGCCAGGAGTAACCCCTGTGCATCGCCAGGTGTGACCCAAAAAGAAAAAAAAAAATCAAAAAGGGAGAACAAGACTATTAAATGTTGCTTCCGGGGGGCTGGAGCGATAGCACAGCAGGTAGGGCGTTTGCCTTGCACGCAGCGGACCCGGGTTCTAATCCCAGCATCCCATATGGTCCCCTGAGCACCGCCAGGGGTAATTCCTGAGTGAAGAGCCAGGAGTAACCCCTGTGCATCGCCAGGTGTGACCCAAAAACAAACAAACAAACAAACAAAAATGTTGCTTCCGGGAGCTTGGTTTTATAGTCTCTGAATGTTGGCTGTTGGTGGGATTACACAGTGCCGGGGGCAGTTTGTAGGTGTGTCTGCCAAGCTGCTGGAAAATGGGGGATCTGGGTAAAGAAGGCCCAGTCCCAATCCAAGCAGGCCTGGAGATCTCAGCCCCAGGTCCCGCACACCTGGGTTCCTCTGCCGGCCCCTTCATGTGTGAGGCTCGTCTGAACGAGGCTCCAACACAATGAAACAAAAATGCCTTCTAGTGGTCTTCAAGTTAGGTACTGATATTCCCTCTCTTCTCTCCTTTCCTCACTTCTCTCTCGTCCTCTCCCTTCTCCCTTCTTTCCCTTTCCTTATCTCTCTTCGTCTTTGAGCCACACCCAGCAGTATGTGACTCTCAGACCTCAAGGTTTGCAGGAAAAGCAAGACCAAGCCCCTTTATTTTTTTTTTGGGGGGGTCACACCCAGCGATGCTCAGGGGTTACTCCTGGCTTTGCACTCAGGAATTACTCCTGGCGGTGCTTGGAGGACCATATGGGACGCCAGGGATCGAACCCGGGTCGGCCGCGTGCAAGGCAAACGCCTTACCCACTGTGCTATCGCTCCGCCCCCCCAAGCCCCTTTAGCTTTAGAACCAAGCCTGTCTGATTCGCCAGAAGAATCAAAGGAGACCCAGCTGGGGCTTTTTGCAAGGCTGGAGTAGAATATTTAAATGTGCTCCCTGGAACTTCTTATTCTTCCTTTCGCTTCAACTCAAAGTCCAAGATCCACGTTTTGTTGTTGTTTTGGATTTGGGGGGGCCACACCCGGTAACATTCCAGGGTTACTCCTAGTTCTGTGCTCACCAAGGATCATTCCTAGTGGTGAATGGAGGACCCTCTGGGATGCTGGGGCTCGAACTGCATCAGCTGCATGCAGGGCAGACATCTCCACTCTGTGCTATCACTCCAGCCCCCAAAGCACCTTTCTTGCCAGCTGATCACCAAGTTGCTCCAGTCCTGCCTTTTCTCTAGTCTTCCAGGTTTTCAAGTGCCAAAGTGAACAGGGCATTGCTCCCCCCTGAGTGGGATCCTACGGCAGTACTGGGGGTCACTGGGCAAACCCCCAGCCCAACATGTTCTCTCTCCTCAGAACTCAACCCAAATGCTATCCAGCCCACCCTTACTACGGATTTATTTGAAAGAAAAAAAAATCATGTTTCCAGGGGTCGGGGGTTGAGGTCATACTCATTGGTGGTCAGGGCTTACTCCTGGTTCTGTGCTTAGGAGTCCCTCCTGTGGCACTTAGGGGCCCATATGGGAAGCTGGGGATCGAACCTGGGCCTGCTGCATGCAAGGCAAGCGCCCTCCCCACCACTGTACTATTATTGTTCTGACCCCAGAACCTGAGTCCACCGTATGCAAGGCAAGCACCCCAGCCCTGTTCCGTTTCTCTAGCCCAAGCTGTAGGTTTATTAACTCCCTGCAACACGGCATCTATTTGGTCGCCAAGACCCCTGTAAATCTCTTGTCTATTGGTCTCATCCGAAATCTCTGGCCCAGAAGGGATGGAATGATAGATAATAGTACTTGCCTTGCATGCAGTGGACCTGGGTCCAATTGCTCGCATCCCGCATGGTCCCTAAGCCCTGCTTGAAGTGGATCCCTGAGTGCAGAGCCAGGAGTCAGCCCTGGGCACCAGCGTGTGTGGCCCCGGAAATTAAAAATAAAATAAAATAAATTCTCGAGGGGTTGGAGCAATAGCACGGTGGGTAGGGTGTTTGCCTTGCACGTGGCTGACCCGGGTTCGATTCCCAGCATTCCATATCCCTGAGCACGGCCAGGGGTAATTCCTGAGTGCAGAGCCAGGAGTAACCCCTGTGCATCGCTGGGTGTGACCCAAAAAGCAAACAAATAAATAAATAAATGAACTTGGGGTAGCTGCCCTGGGCCTCCCTTTTGAACTGGACAACTCGGCCACTTTCCTTTTGGTTTGGCATGCCACCGTCTCTAGCTTTCTACCAGGGGAAAAACCTCTTCCGGGCCCCAGAGGGGCTCACTGGGAGGGGGGGTGGGGGGAACAGCCTAGGGGCGGGGAGGGGGATTGGAGGTGTCAAAGTCGTCCCAGGGGAGTATGTACACGTGGGGGTGCCGGGTCTGCCTCAAGGGGCGGGAAGCACTCCCCCTCCCCAGGACGGGCTCCTGCTTTCATTTCTGGGGGAGACGGGTGGGATTTGGAGACCTGCAGACCCGCGAGAGGGGAGGCAGCCTGAGATCTTCTAGAGTCTTCTGAGGACAAGCCTGTCCACCTCCCCCTGGAGTCCTAGACAGTCCCCGGTGGGCACTGTCACCTTCTGGGATGGTCTTTTTTCGGGGGGAGAGGGGCAATGTGGGTTCCCTAAGAAGGAGCCCACCGAGGTCAGGGGAAATGTGGGGAGGGGGGTGCCCTGAGGGACGAGACATTCGGGCCACCGAAGGGGGGGGTCCCCAAGCCCCCAAAAAGGACAAAGGCCCGAGGGGCTGGAGGGATCTAGGAAGTCGCGCACGATGCACGCCTTTCCCGCCCGCTGCCGGCGTGGGGGCTGGAGGGTGCCAGCAGCCCCCCGCGTCCCTCGGGACCGGCGGGGGGGTGGGCCGCTCGGCCGCGGGGCCCTGGAGCGCGGCCACCGTCTGGGCGCCTCCTCCCGCGCTCGGGTTACCTCCCGGCCGGGCTCGGGGCCGTCCCCCGCAGCCCGATCGCCCCCCGCCCAGGCCGCGCCCCCCACACCCCAGCCCCCAGCCCACCCGGGCCCCTGACTGGGCCGGACGATCGCGCTGGCCGAGCACATGGACGTCGCCCGGCGCCCCCCCCAACCCCCGGCCCCGCCCGGCCCGACCCCTCGGCCGCTGCTCCCGGCCCCGGGAGGGGCCGGCGGCGAGGCGGGAAGGCGGAGGGGGCTGCCCCGGGGGGCGCCGCCGGCCACTCACCACGGTCCGGCGGGGCAGCGCGCCAGGGGTCCGGGCCAGGGCCCGGCGGAGCCTCCGCGCCCGGCCCGAGCGGGGCCCCCCGGGGCTCTCGGAGCCGCTGTCGTCCGAGATCACGATGAAGTCCTCCATGGCCGCGCACCCCGGCCGGGCCCGCACGCGGGCAGCCGGCGACCCGGGCGGGCGGCGGCGGCGGCGGCGGCGGCTTCGGTTCCGGCAGCTGAGGCGGCGGCTGAGGCGGCTGAGGCGGCTGAGGCGGCGGCGGCGGCGACAACCGGGGCCATCACCCCGCCGGCCCCGCCCCTTCCCGCCCAAGCCACGCCCCCAGGGCAGCGGAGCCCGCCCCTCGCGGCCCAGGTTCCGCCTTTTCCCGCCCGGGCCCCGCCCCTTCGCATCTCAGGCCCCGCCCCCGACCAGCAGGCCCCGCCCCCTCGCGGCTCCCGCCGCCCAGCGCCCGGCGCCGGGCTCAGGATCCGGGTCGCAGCGCTTGGTGGTGGCTGTTCGGTGTCGCTTCTCTGTGGAAAGGAAAAACGGGGGACAGCAAAGTGGCAGTCACTTGGGGTGTGTGTGGGGGGGGTCCGTGCCACAGGCGGCCCTGCGAGGCCTGCGAGGGCTTCCAGGCTGCTCCCAACCGACCCCAGTCAGTGGGAAGTGAGATGTGAACCTGAGTGAGGGGTCTCAGGAGCTAGCGCAGCGGGGGGCCTCAACTGCTCGTCTACGGGAGGGGTCTGCAGGGCGGGGGACTTAGTTTTGGAAAGACAGGGTGGACGGGTCCCCGACCGGGCCGGAGGGAAATGCGTGAGTGCTTCTGGCGGGTGCAATCCTGAACGTGGCGTTTCTGGGCTGGGGTAAAATGATGCCACGTTGTATGCATTCCTCGAGTGCATACATGTCAGGGTCTCCAGCAGTCTGTGCCATTCAGGATCCGAGTGTCCCACTCCCACCTCTGCCTCCGGGAGTCAGTCAGGACCTCACAACCCCTGGAAGGCTGGCGGGATGCCACTGGGAAGGAAGGCAAAGTAGTTGAAAGGCATGATTGATTTCAGTCTTGCCTTGAAAGCAGTCAACCCGAATCCCATCCCCGGCATCCCGGGGTGGGATTAGGGGGGTCCCCCCACCATCGCCCAAGCACCTTCAGGAGTGACTGCTAAGTGCAAAGCCAGGAGTAGCCCCTGAGCATTGCTGGGTGTGGGCCAAAAACTAAAGTAAGATAAGTACAACCAAGATAGCACTGGAATGATAATGAGCAGGAGGAGTGCTTGCCTCACACGCTGCCGACCTGGGTTTGATCCCCACACCATCTCTCATGAATCTCCGAGCCCAGCCAAGAGTGATCCCTGATTTTGGAGCCAAGACTAAGCCCTGAGCACCAGTGGTATGGCCCGGAAAACATGAAATAAAATCAAGATTACCTGAGAAAACATGTTAAAGGGCTGAATGGATCGTAAAGCAGTTTAAGGTGCTCGCCTTCCGCGTGACCGAACCAGTTCCCACCCCCTGGCAACGCACCAGGCCCCTCGAGCCGTACCAGGGTTGATCCCTGAGCTCAGAGCCAGGTGTAAGCCCTGAACACAGCCAGATGTGACCCCAGAACAACAACAAAAAGGAAGACCCAGGGGTCCTGTTGATAAAGCTTGGAGATGGGGCTGGTGATTCTTTGGGAGGGGCGGAAGTAGGGTGTATGAGTGTGTGTGTGTGTGCTACTGTTTGAATGCACAAAGGTCTGAAATTGTGGTGCTTCTTAGGCCCTGTGGTGCTCGGAATTACAGACTGTCCTGGTGGTGCTTGAAGACTCCAGGGCCGCAGCCAGCAACACGGAGGGACTATGTGGTACCCAGAATTGAACATGGTCCCGGGCATGCTAAATACACATGGAAAACCACTGTACTACATCCCAAAGCGAGAAGTAAATCCACCTGGTGGTCATGCACAGGGGTTAGTCCTTGCTCTGCACGCAGGAATCACCCCTGGCGGTGCTCAGGGGACCCTATGGGATGCTGAGAATCGAACCCGGGTTGGCCTCGTGCAAGGCAAACGCCCTACCCGCTGTGCTATGAGAAGTAAACTTCTTTTAATAATAATTATTATTATTGCTACTTTGGCGCTTTTTTTTTTTTGAGGGCCATACCAGTAGTGCTCAGGGCTCACTCCTAGCTCTGTGCTCAGGGATTATTTCTGGAAGGGCTTGGGGAACCCTGTACAGTGCAGTCCTTGTACAATACTAATAGAATTCAGATCAGCTGTGCAGAAGGCATGAGCCCTACCCCACGGTGCTATCTCTTGGGTCAAGTTTTAATTTGAATTCCTAGTGGAAAAAAAAAAAAAAGAAGAGCAAAGGGGCCAGAGGGATAGAGAAGCAGATAAGGCTCTTATTTTACATTTAGGTGACCTGGGGGGCTTTCTGCTTATTTGTTTGTTTGGGGGCCTCACTCTGTAATGCTCAGGGATTATTCCTGGCTCTGCAGTCAGGAATTACTCCTGATAGTGTTTGGGGGATTCTTTGGGATGCTGGAGATTTTCTTTTCTTTTCTTTTCTTTTCTTTTCTTTTCTTTTCTTTTCTTTTCTTTTCTTTTCTTTTCTTTTCTTTTCTTTTCTTTTCTTTTCTTTTCTCTTCTCTTCTTTCCTTTTCTTTTCTTTTCTTTTTTTGCCTTTTGGGTCGCACCCAGCTATGCTCAGGGGTTACTCCTTGCTCTGCACTCAGGAATTACTCCTGGCAGTGCTTGGGGGACCCTATGGGATGCCGGGGGTCGGCTGCGTTCAAGGCAAACGCCCTCCCCGCTGTATGACTGCTCCAGCCCTGGAATGCTGGAAATTGAACCCGGCTCTACCACATGCAAGGCAAGTGCCCCACCCACTGTATTATGGCTCTGACCCCGTGACCCACGTTTGATTTCTGGCTCCCCAGAGGAAGCACTGCCATAGTGGTCCCTGAGCACAGAGCCAGGAGTAAGCCCTAACCACGGCTAGTGTGGTCCAAAAACTAGAGAGAGAGAGAGAGAGAGAGAGAGAGAGAGAGAGAGAGAGAGAGAGAGAGAGAGAGAGAGATCATAAGAGAGAGAGATCATAATTTATAGTGAACCCTGAGTTCCACTTCCCTCTCCCCCCACCGCACCTGCCTGTAATTAGTTAAAGTAAAGGTCAGACTTTACATTGTTTCTTCTGCAAACTTTCACTTTGTCCTTCTCAAAGGTGCTTAAGCCTCACTCAACCAATTGTCTGGGGGCGGGGCACCGGAAGCGTGGCCTGTTTGTGGCTGACATACGGGGTTATTGATGACACATGTATGCTAGTCTATGGAGGTCCTTGGACTGGAGCGATAGCACAGCGGGTAGGTCATTTGCCTTGCACGCAGCCGCCCCGGGTTCTATTCCTCCGTCCCTCTCGAAGAGCCTGGCAAGGTACCAAGAGTATCTCGCCCGCACGACAGAGCCTGGCAAGCTCCCTGTGGCATATTCGATATGCCAAAAACAGTAATAAGTCTCACAATGGAGATGTTACTGGTGCCCACTGGAGCAAATCGATGAGCAACAGGATGACAGTGCTACAGTGCAGTGCTATAGGGGTCCTTGAAGGAAAGCCAGATAAGCACGTGCATCAATTATGAAAAACAGGTAATCAGTGTGAGAATTCTGGTCTTGTTCAAAATAAGTACCAACCAGTGGCATCCTCCTTTCCACCCCGAATCACCATTACCACTTTCTAGAAATCCTAGTGTTCTCTAGAGAGACTTTTTTTTTTCTTTTTGGGTCACACCCGGTGATACTCAGGGGTTACTCCTGGCTCTGCACTCAGGAATTACTCCTGGTGGTGCTCGGGGGACCCTATGGGATGCTGGGAATCGAACCCAGGTTGGCCGCGTGCAAGGCAAACACCCTCCCCACTGTGCTATCACTCCAGCCCCTCTAGAGAAATTTCTGGAGCAAGATTTAGTCAGAGGGACTGGAGTAATAGTACAACAGGGATGGCGTTTGCCTTGCACACAGCCAACCCAGGTTCAATCTCCAGCATCCCATCGGGTCCCCCTAAGCACTGGCAGGAGTGATACCTGAGTGCAGAGCCAGGAGTAACCCTTGAGCACCTCTGGGTGTGGTCCCTCCCCCAAACTAAAAAAAAAAAAATCACACTCTGGTTCCATAACTGTGAGGTCCCGCTCCATAGCCCCAAGTTCATTTATCTTGAGTATTATGACTGAGGGTCTCCCCATTAAATCAGACTCATTCACTTCCAGGGGAGAGGGTTGAGAGCCCCTGGCAGTGCTCAGGGGCTATTCCAGGATCCATGATCAGGAGGGACCCCTGGCAGTGATGAGGAGACCCAATGGGGTATCAGAGACTGAACTGCGTGCAGGACAGTGAACCTTCTCCCCTGCGCCATCTCTCTAGCTTGCATTTAGGACCTGATCACATTGTACAATTTGCACTGCCATAATGGAAATGAAGTGGCTTTTAGGCATCAAAACAGCGTTACAATTTTTAGTGTCTAATTGCCAATGTCTCCATCCGTCTCTCCCATTAGCTGCCCTCCTTGAAGCTCAGGAAACACAGGGGCCCAGGGTGCAGAACATAAGGGCACCGAGGTCAGTGACAAGTACCTTGGACGGCTGATGGCGCATCCTGGCTGGAGCAACGTCGCTTCGTGGTTTTTCTCTAGAAACCCGTAAGTCACATCACACACGTCTCCTTGCCCATCCACAGTCTAGCCTGAAATGCACGGTTTGCCCCCCCCCCCCAAACTTCCCAAGGAAGGTCTTTTATTGATTTTTTTTTAATTTGGGGGCTTTGGGGCCACACCCAGATGTTCTCAGGGCTCTGTGCTCAGGGATTACTCCTGGCTGTGCTCTGGGGACCAGGTGTCATGCTGGGGACTGAACCTGGGTTGCCACCTACAAGGCAAGTAACTTACCAACAGTGCTATCTCTCCAGCCCTATTATTATCTCTTTTATTTATTTATTTATTTATTTATTTATTTGGGGGGAGAGGCAAGGTTTGGGCTATATCCCGTGATTCACAGAGATCACTCCCAGGGTTCTCGGGGAACCCCATGTGGAGTTTGGGATTGAACCTGAAACTGTTGCATTCAAGGCAAGCGCCTTAACTCCTGTACTACCTCCCAGCCATACCTGGTGGTGCTCAGACCTTATTCCTGGCTCTGTGCTCAGGAATCACTGCTGCTAAGGGCTTGGGGGACCCTATGGGATGCAGGAGTTGAACCCAAGTAGGCTGTGTGCAAGACAAGTGCCTTTCCGGCTGTACTATTTATCTTTCTGCCCCTGTGAATGTGTATTATTATTATTATTATTTGCTTTTTAGGTCACACCCAGTGATGCACAGGGGTCACTCCTAGCTTTGCACTCAGGAATTACCCCTGGTGGTGCTCGGGGGACCATATGGAATGCTGGGGATCGAACCCGGGCTAGCCAGATGCAAGGCAAACACCCTCCCCGCTGTGCTATCGCTCCAGCCCCAGAATGTGTATTTCTTTTTTTTTTTTTCTTTTTGGGTCTCACCCGGCGATGCACGGGGGTTACTCCTGGCTCTGCACTCAGGAATTACTCCTGGTGGTGCTCAGGGGACCATATGGAATGCTGGGAATCGAACCAGGGTCGGCCGCGTTCAAGGCAAATGCCCTACCTGCTGTGCTATCGCTCCAGCCCCAGAATGTGTATTTCTTAAGGTCATTGATCTTCAAGGAAATTTTTTTTTCTCTGAAAGCATTTGTTAATGCCTTGGAAACCTGAGAGAGGAATGAAGTCATTTCTATGTCAGATTGTTCCTGTGTCTGCCTACTGCTTGCTGGAAGCCACGAGGAGGAAAAAAAAAAAAAAAGGACAACAGAGGAAAGAGGGGTCTGGAGGGAGGGCACAGCGGGCAGACACTTGCTTTGCACACAACTGACCGGGGTTCGATCCCCAGCACCCCATAGAGACTCCCCAAGCCCTGCCAGGAGTGATTCCTGAGCACAGAGCTAGAAGCCCTGAGCATCTTAGGGTGTTGTTCAAGGACAAAACGAGACAAAAAGTTGTTGTGGGGGGAAAAGAAAGTGCTTACGTTTATCCTGCCTTCCGGACTCCGACTTCACATTGTTGAGCTTTGCCGCATGAAACCCCTCCACGTGGAAGAAAAGAAATCTGAATCCCTTGCTTTCTTGGGGAAGAAGAACTCAGTTTTAATTCAAGATGTAGAGGCTGGAGCGATAGCACGGCAGGGAGGGCGTTTGCCTTGCACACGGCCGACCCAGGTTCGATTTCCAGCATCCCATAGGGTCCCCCGTGCACAGCCAGGAGTAATTCCTGAGTGCATGAGCCAGGAGTAACCCCTGTGCATATCTGGGCGTGATCCAAAAAAGCAGAAAAAAAAAATTCAAGATGTATATGGGCAGGGGAGGGGGGCCGGAGAGATAGTACAGCGGAGAGGCGCTTGCCTTGCACATGGCTGACTGAATTTGATTCCCATCATCCCGTAAGGTCCCCTGAGCACCGCCAGGAGCAATTCCTGTGTGCAGAGCCAGGAGTAACCCCTGAGCATTGCTGGGTGTGGCCCCCAAGCAAACAATAAAGACATATATGGGGGGCGGGTGTTTGGGAATCCTATGTGACATGTGACATGGAAATCACAGTGAGATGTGATTTCATGTCCCTTCAGGGGTGACTTGGAAAGATGGCAGAGCTCCAGCTGGGGTGGGGAGGAGGGGAAATCGGAGCTCCAGGAACTGGCTGGTGAGAAAGGAAAAGGTTGCAGCTGCTGCAAAGAATGCTTTGGCGGTTTCTGAAAAAATCAGACCTCGAATTACCAGAGGACCCAGCCCTGCTCTGACTGGTGCTGGCCAGCAAGACCACAGTCCCGCCCACTCCTGAGAAGTCCGTGACCCAGGCTGAAGGGTAGCAGTGAGGACTCTTAGCCCAAGGGGCGAGTCACCCAAGTGTTGGTCAGCAGATGAGTAGCAGTGGAACACACTGTGAGGAACACTCAATGGAATTCTTGCTTGCTTTCTCTTTTTGTTTCTTTGTTTCTTTCTTTGTTTCTTTGTTTCTTTCTCCCTTTCTCTCATTCTTTTTTTTTTTCTTTTTGGGTCACACCTGGCGATGCACAGGGGTTACTCCTGGCTCTGCACTCAGGAATCACTCCTGACGGTGCTCAGGGGACCATATGGGATGCTGGGAATCGAACCCGGGTAGGCCGCGTGCAAGGCAAATGCCCTCCCCGCTGTGCTATTGCTCCAGCCCCCTCTCATTCTTTTTCTTTCTCCTTCCTTCCTTCCTTCCTTCCTTCCTTCCTTCCTTCCTTCCTTCCTTCCTTCCTTCCTTCCTTTTTTCTTTCTCCCTTTCATTCCTTTTCTCCTTTCTTTTCTTTTCTTTTCTTTTCTTTTCTTTTCTTTTCTTTTTCTTTTTGGGTCACACCTGGCAATGCACAGGGGTTACTCCTGGCTCTGCACTTAGGAATCACCCCTGGCAGTGCTCAGAGGACTATATGGGATGCTGGGAATCGAACCCCGGGTCGGCCACATGCAAGGCAAACGCCCCTACCTGCTGTGCTATTGCTCCAGCCCCCTCCTTTTTTTCTTCTTTTTTTTTTGCTTTTTGGGTTACACCCAGTGATGCTCAGGGGTTACTCCTGGCTCTGCACTGCGGAATTACTCCTGGTGGTGCTTGGGGGACCGTATGGGGTGCCGAGAATCGAACCTGGGTTGGCCATATGCAAGACAAACGCCCTACCCACTGTGCTATCACTCCGGCCCCAACTTTCTCCTTCCTTCCTTCCTTCCTTCCTTCCTTCCTTCCTTCCTTCCTTCCTTCCTTCCTTCCTTCCTTCCTTCCTTCCTTCCTTCCTTCCTCCCTCCCTCCCTCCCTCCCTCCCTCCCTCCCTCCCTCCCTCCCTTCCTTCCTTCCTTCCTTCCTTCCTTCCTTCCTTCCTTCCTTCCTTCCTTCCTTCCTTCCTTCTTTTTCTCATTCTTTTTCTTTCTTTTCTTCCTTTTTTTCCTTCCTCTCTTCCTCCTTCTCTTCCTCCCTTCCTCCCTCCCTTCCTTCCTCCCTTCCTCCCTTCCTCACACCTGCCACAGCAAAACATCTGGGGGCTTCTGCTGGCCCAGTGCTCGAGGGTCCTCACCAGCAGTCCTCCGGGGACTAGGCAGTTCTGGGGGGCATACTTGGGCTTCCCGCTTGATTACTGAACTCTCCTTCCTGCCCTGTTTTCATTTTCGCTTTTGGTTTGGTTTGGGGGCCACACCTTGTGGTGCTCAGGAATTACCCCTGACTTTGCACGAGGGAATCATTTCTGGCGGTGCTCAGGGGACCCTATGGGGTACCAGGGATCGAACCGGGTCGGCCTCGTGCAAGGCAAAGCCCTCCCCGCTGTGCTGTCAACTCGGTCCTTATCCCCACAGGTTTCTCAGAGAAACAACATTGACTCAGGCATGGCGAGTGCCACCAAATTCAGATGGGTCTGTGTGGATGCGTGTGTGCATCCCTGCATGTGTGCATGTGTGTGCACCTGTGTCTCTGTTGGAGCTGTTTCCCTGCTGCGAATCCCATTCTAACATTGTCCTGCCCAGAGGTGGCAGCTAGTCAAAGCCTCCCGTGGCCCCAGCTTACCCTCCGCTTCCGACGCCAGTGACAAGTCCAGATCCCTCTTCGGCTTCTAACCCAGGGGCTCCATCCAGGTCAGGGTTCCCACGTCCCACCCGGGAGCCTGTCGAATTGACCAGAACAGTTCACAGAGTTCGGGAAACCCATTTATTCTTTTAATTACCCCTCGTTGTGAAAGGGCTTTAAGTAACTGCCAGATGGAAGAAGGGAAAAGAAGTTATTTGTGGGCCAGAGGGATAATACAGCAGGTAGGGCGTCTGCCTTGCACGAGGCCGACCTATGTTCGATCCCCGGCATCCCGTATGGTCCCCTGAGCACTGCCAGGAGTAATTCCTGAGTGCAGAGCCAGGAGTAACCCCTGTGCATCGCTGGGGGTGACACAAAACGTTAAAAAAAAAAAAAAGAAAATTGTTTTTAGTTTTGTTTCCCTCCCCCCTGCTTTTGGTGTTTTGGAGTCATACTTGACCATGCTCAGGGGTTCTCCTAGTTCTGCACTCAGGGATCACTCCTGGCGGTACTCGGGGGACCAAACTCATGTTGGGCACATGCAAGGCAAGCACCCTACCCACTGTGCTCTCACTCCGGTCCCCTGAAGAGTTTTAGTAGGGGCTGGAGCGATAGCACATTTGCCTTGCACGTAGCCGACCTGGGTTCGATTCCCAGCATCCCATAGGGTCCCCCGAGCACCGCCAGGAGTAATTCCTGAGTGCAGAGCCAGGAGGAACCCCTGTGCATCGCTGGGTGTGACCCCCCCCCAAAAAAAGAGTTTTTATCAACGTGCGCGCGCGCGCGCGCGCGCGCGTGTGTGTGTGTGTGTGTGTGTGTGTGTGTTTCAGGGGTGTGTGGAGGTGTGGCTGGAACCCACAAGCCCTTTTCTGGTGAACCCCAGCTCGGGCGCCAAAGACAAATTCTGGAGATTCTATTCTTCTCGTGAAATCGGCTCCTTCCCCACCCCTCTTCCCTGTCCCCCACTTCCTGAGCCTGGGCAGCTGTATCTGGAGACCCGGTGAGAGATGGCGTTTTAATCCTGTTGGCAACCCCTCCGTGGTGGCGTGCGGGGCCTGCCTGGCCCTTTCCCACGTGGAGGGCCTGCAGCTGTCGCAGTGCTGTGCCGCGCATGGATTTGGGCTGCAGAGTGGCGGTAATGTCATTCTGCGGTTCCTTCTAGATCTGTCTGCTGGAATGCTTTCCTTTCTCTCTTTCCGGTTATTATTATTATTATTTTTTAGGAGCGGTGGGGGAGAGAATTTTAGGCCCACACCTAGCAATGCATGGGGCTTCTCCTGTAGGGGTTCTGGGCATCAAATCAGGTTGGTCATCAGCAGGGCAAGCGCCTTTACCCTGTCCCTGTCCTGTCCCTCTCTCCCTTTCTCTCTCTCTCTCTCTCTCTCTCTCTCTCTCTCTCTCTCTCTCTCTCTCTCTCTCTCTCTCTCTCTCTCTCCCTCTTCTCTCTCTCTCTGGAATGCTTCCCTCCCCTCCAATTTTCTCCCTTCCCCACCCCTCCCATTGCCTGCAATTCTCTCCTCTCCCTACCCCTCCCCTCCAATTCTCCCCCCCACCCTTTCCCAGCCCTCCCCTCCCCTCCAATACTCTCCCCTCCCTATACCCCTCCCCCTCCCCTCCCTTCACATCTCCTCTCCTTTCCTGTCCTTTCTCTCTGGCTCTGGACCGCTCCTCTCTTGTCCTCCCCTCTTCTCTTTGCACCCCTCCCTTCCCCTCCCCTCTCCCTCCCTTACCTCCCCTGTTCCCTCCTCTCCTCACGCCTTCCTCCTCCTCCTCCTCTGCCTCCCCTTCTTCCTCCTCTTCCTCCTCCTCCTCTTCCTCCTCTTCTTCTTCTTCTTCTTCTTCTTCTTCTTCTTCTTCTTCTTCTTCTTCTTCTTCTTCTTCTTCTTCTTCTTCTTCTTCTTCTTCTTCTTCTTCTTCTTCTTCTTCTTCTTCTTCTTCTTCTTCTTCTTCTTCTTCTTCTTTTTTTGTTTTTTTTGTCTTTTTGGGTCACACCTGGCGATGCACAAGGGTTACTCCTGGCTCTGCAATCAGGAACCACCCCTGGCGGTGCTCAGGGGACCATATGGGATGCTGGGAATCGAACCCAGGTCGGCCGCGCCACGTGCAAGGCCCTACCCGCTGAGCTATCGCTCCAGCCCCTCCTCTTCTTCTTTTTTAAAGGGGAGGCCACACCTGGCAGTGCTCATGGCTTACTTCTGGCTCTGTGTTCATGGATCCCTCCTGGCAGGGACTGGGGACCCTGTGGGGAGCTGGGGATTGAACCTGGGTTGGTCACATGCAGTTTACCTTGTGTGTGTGGCCAACAACCGAGGTTTAATCCCTCATGTCGTCTTACTTCCCTTAACTGGGCGGTGTAGGGGAGCGAACCCAGGACTTCGCACAGATCAGGCAAGTGCTCCTCTCTGAGGCTGCCTCTCCCACCCTTCTGTTTTTGGGGGAGGGTTACACCTGGCGAAGTGTGGTTCCCCCCTGGCTCTGCACTCAGGAATCACCGCTGCTTGGGAGACCACCTGGGTGCCAGGATCAAGCCCGGGTGGGCCGAGTGAAAGGCAGGAGACCTGCTCACGGGACTGTCACGCCGGTCCCCTCTCCAGCCTTCTTCCTTTCTCTACCTGCAAACGGTACTTTCTCACTGGATCCCTCCCTGGTTCTGTGGTGCTGGTGTGAGCTGCAAATGAGCAGAGAGAGCAAGAGAGACCGCTCAGGGGAGAAGGGAGTGAGTTTATTAGAGACTCAGCGCTGAGGACCCCCAAGTTGAAAGAGAAAAGTGACTTGGAGCCCTGTTCGCTGGGAGGGTCTGTCTTTTATCCTCTAACGGTGAGCTACAATCTACGTACATTCTTATCGTGCAGCAGGGGAGACAGAGCAAAAGAAAAACAATCAGTGCGTCGTTCCCACATGGTACAGCCTGCAGGCGCCCCAAAGGGAAACAGTGAGTGCAGTATATCTTGCCCATTCCTGCGGCCTTTGCATGCCGCCTCCCCTGCGCCTCCATCAATCTGGGAGGCCCAGTGCGCTCCCATAAATCTGGTGGACTGGTGGGCCTTTGACTCGGTTAATTGGGGTCATAGAAGGAATGCTTCTCCCTCCCTTCTCTTGTTTAACTTAGGGGTTGGTTTCAGCTTCCCAGTCCCCATTACATTCTTGGTTCTCATTACAGTTTCATAATTTTCTCTCTTTTTTTTTTTTTTTTTTGCTTTTTGGGTCACACCCAGCGATGCTCAGGGGGGTTACTCCTGGCTTTGCACTCAAGAATTACTCCTGGCGGTGCTTGGGGGACCATATGGGATGCCGGTGATCGAACCCGGGTCGGCCGCGTGCAAGACAAACACTCTACCCACAGTGCTATCACTTCGGCCCCTACAGTTTCATAATTCTCATTACATACAGCTTCTTTTTTTTTCTTCTTCTTGGGTCACATCCGGCAATGCTAAGGGATTACTCCTGGCTCTGCACTCAGGGATCATTCCTGGCGGTGCTTGGGGGACCATATGGGATGCCGGGGATCGAACCCAGGTTGGCCGCGTGCAAGGCAAATGCCCTCCCCAATGTACTATCATTCTGGCCCCTCATACAGCTTTTTTTTTTTCTTTTTTGGATCATACCCAGGGATGCACAGGGGTTACTCCTGGCTCTGCACTCAGGAATTACTCCTGGCGGGGACCATATGGGATGCTGGGAATCAAACCCGGTCGGCTGCATTCAAGGCAAATGCCCTACTCGCTGTGCTATTGCTCCAGCCCCTCATACGTATAGCTTCTTATTTGTCGTTACACTTTAGGTTAGGTTGGCCAGTGAAGATGGAGCCTCCATTTTAGGCTTGATGAGAAAATTCTGATGTTGACATTGAAGATATATCACTGTATCACTGTCATCCTGTTGCTCATTGATTTGCTTGAGCAGGCACCATTGTGAGACTTGTTACTGTTTTTGGCATATCGAATATGCCACGGGTAGCTTGTCAGGCTCTGCCATGCGGGCGGGATACTCTTGGTAGCTTTCTGGGCTCTCCGAGAGGGATGAAGGAGTCGAACCCGGGTCAGCCACATGCAAGGCAAAAGCCCTACCCGCTGTGCTATCGCTATATATATATATATATATATATATATATTTTTTTTTGCTTTTTGGGTCACACCCGGCAATGCACAGGGGTCATTCCTGGCTCATGCACTCAGGAATTCCCCCGGGCGGTGCTGGGATTCGAACCCGGGTCAGCCTCGTGCAAGGCAAACGCCCTACCCACTGTGCTATCACTCCAGCCCCCTATCACTATTTATTTAAAAATATTTTTTTTGTTTATTTTGACAGTCGCAACCAACCTGGGTTCGATTCCTCCATCCCTCTCGGAGAGCCCGGCGAGCTACTGAGAGTATCCCACCTGAACGGCAGAGCCTGGCAAGCTCCCCGTGGCGTATTCGATACGCCAAAAACAGTAACAAGAATTCTCACAATGGAGACGTTACTGGTGCCCGCTCAAGCAAATCGATGAACAACGGGACGACAGTGCAACAGTGCAGTGCAGTTTTGGCAGTGCTGGGAATCCAGGACCTCCCACGCGCAAGGCAAATACTTTACCCTGAGCTCCATCTCTGGCTTAGAAAATAGTCTAACTGGGGACTGGAGACATAGAACAGTGGGTAACTCTTGCACCCCGCTGACCTGGGTTTGATCCCTGACACACAGAAGGGTCCCTTAGTGAGCCCCTGAGTGCAGAGCCAGGAGTCATCCCTGAGCACTGCTGTGTGTGCCCCACCCATCCTCCCACCCCCTAAAAAAAAAAAAAAACCCAACCCAAAGTAATAGCTTGGATCAAGGCTGCTGGCGGCCTGGGGTGGGTGTGAGCTGCCAAAGCAAAGTCAGAGGGTCTGTTGCCAGAGGAAGGAAGGCGGGGAGGTTTTAAGCGACTTGCGCTCTGTCCACTGTGCTAGTCGGGCACTGGTGTGGATGTTTTTAGCAACATGCACAGTGCGAGGGCCAGAGCATAAGTACAGCGGGTGAGGCTCTTGCTTTGCACATAGATGACCTGGGTTTGATCCTTGGCATCCCACAGTGACGTCGGTGGGCCCCCACGACTTAAATGAGGTGGGGAGGAGAGAGAAGGTCACTTCTCCTGATCTGCCTCTGCCACCCCGGGCCCAGCAGGGAAGGCTGGGATTGATAAAGTCTGTGATGAAGCCCTGTGCGGTGTGGGTCAGAGACTACCCTGCCCCCACCCCATCCCACCAGCCCCACCAGGGGGCCATCAAGCCACACCTGACGTCCACTTGGTCTTCTCAGCCCTGAAGTTGATCCCCCCCACCCCATCACTTGGGGGAGCTGCGGACTCAGGCGGGAGCGAGGAATTGCTCTTTGCAGGAAGGACGGTCAGTCCTCGCTCTCACTCGGGGGTTTCAGGTCTTTGTCCTGTGTCACAGAAAGGAGTTTCAGGAGGAGACCAGCAGTGAAGGAAAAACAGATTTTATTCAGCTGTTTTTTTTTTTTTTTTTTTTTTGCTTTTTGGGTCACACCCGGCGATGCTCAGGGGTTACTCCTGGCTCTTCACTCAGGAATTACTCCTGGCGGTGCTCAGGGGACCATATGGGATGCTGGGATTCGAACCCGGGTCGGCCGCGTGCAAGGCCCTACCCGCTATGCTATCACTCCAGCCCCTATTCGGCTGTTTTGAGGAAGGGGAAGGAGGGAGAGCGAAGGGAGAGAAAGAGTAACGTGCTCAAGGGAGGCAGAGAGAGCCCCGGTACACATGTCTAGAGGGGAGAGGCAGGTAACACATGTGCACGTGCATGTGTGCACAAGCAGCACATGGGCTCCGGCAGCATATGTGCGCCCGTCCTTTGTTCAAGGTGGCTTTTTTTTTTTTTTTTGCTTTATGGGTCACACCCGGCGATGCACAGGGGTGACTCCTGGCTCTGCACTCAGGAATGACTCCTGGCGGTGCTCGGGGGACCCTATGGGATGCTGGGAATCAAACCTGGGTTGGCTGCGTGCAAGGCAAACGCCCTCCCTGCTGTGCTATCTCTCCAGTCCCAACTCCTGGTGGCTTTTATAAGTTTTTCTAACCTAGTTTCTACCTAGGTAACAGTCCTTTGCTAGGGTGGTTGCCAAGTGGGTAGAGCTGGGAGTGATTACTGGTCTTCTTGGAAATTCCTTTCCTGGCCTTTGTTCCAGGAGCTGCAGCATTTTCTCTTGAGGGGTCCGGTGTGCTTGGGTCTGTTACTGGACCAGGAATGTCTTATCCGGTCTTAAGTCCGGTGCTCACTGGTGAGCTTTGGTGCAGCTGTGGGGCTGTTGGTGGGCCTTTTGCAGCTTCAGGGCTACTGCTTTTATTATTTTCCAGGAATTCCATTGCCATGAGCCCTTTCGTGTTTACCTGCCTGCCGCAGTAGGGTCCCCCAGCACTGCCAGGAGTGATTCCTGAGTGCAGAGCCAGGAGTCAGCCCAGAGCACCGCTGGGAGTGGCCCCAAAACAAACTAATAAAAATAAATAAATAACCCACATGTGGGCAAGGTCATCCCTGGCCAGTTCCGGTGAAGGCTGTCTCTGCAGCCTGCCTGGGGCACTCACTGGCCTGTCCCTCTCCGTCTCACTTTCCCCATCCTACCACAAGCATGAGGGACTGGGGCCTGCGCAATAGTACAGTGGGTAGAGTGGCTGATCCGGGTTGGATCCCGGCATCCCAGAACCTCCGCCCCCGCAACCCCCGCCCCGCCTCAAAAAACCAAAAAACCAAAAAAACAAAAAAAAAGCCAGGGACGCTCCAGGTCCATTTGAATCCAAGGGACAGGAATGTCAGTCGCCCGGCCCCCGGCAGGGGGCGCGCTAACAGGCTCTCCCCGCCCAGGGGTGGAACTGGAGGGTGCCCGGGTTCGCGGTCTCCCGCCCAGGGGTGCTGGAAGGAGCGACAGGGCGGGGATGAGCCGCAGACCGGGTACAGCAGTGATTTGCAGGGACTCAGGCGCGACAGAGCACTTTCCTTCTGGGCAAAGGGAGGGAGCAATTGGCCAGCCGCCAGGGCCCTGGCAGACTCCCTAAAGCCTGGTTGGTTTTGGGGGGTGGTTGGCAGGGGGTGCATTTCCTGGTTTCTCTTTGTTCCCCCTCAGGCGCTCCCATCAGCTGTCTTTCATTCCCACCAGCAGGCTGGCAGCCCGCCCGCCAGACAGCTTTGCCTGGGCAGTGTCCCCTCCTCTCCCCCGGGGCTGGCAGAAATCTGAGGGCAGTTCGACCTCAGGGACAAGCTGTCAGTCAACAGACGCTGCCTCCAGGGCGCCTCCCCCTTGCTCCCGGGGCCTGCTGGGAGATCTGAGCACTTTGCAGCCCAGAAGCATCAGGGAGCTGGCGAAGGAAAGGCCTCAGAAATCACAGGCCTTGGGGGCTGGAGCGATAGCACAGCGGGGCGGGCGTTTTGCCTTGCACGCGCGGCTGACCCGGGTTCGAGTCGCAGCATCCCATAGGGTCCCCTGAGCACCGCCAGGAGTGCACTCTGCCTGAGTGCAGAGCTAGGAGTAATCCCTGTGCATTGCCGGGTGTGACCCAAAAAAAGCAAACAATTTGTGTGGAAGCCGTTGATGAGAGAGAGGGGATGCAGAGAGAGCCAGAGATCGCAAATTGTCATTTTTCAGCCAAAGCAGCTCCCTCTCCTGGGCTGGAGAGCTAGCTTGGGCTGGATTCAGTCTCAGCACCTTAGAGTTCCCTGAGCCTGGCGACAGAGGTGGAAGAAGCCCCTGAGCATCGCCAGATGTGGTCTCAGACAGAAAAGCGCCTGTAGCAGAAGAACACTCCCCACAATGGTGCAGTGTTTCAAAAATAAAAGGTGCAGCAGTGGGACAGTGGGGAGCATGCTTGCCTCGCATGCAGACAACCCCAGTTCGATCCCCGGCAACCCCTAGGGTCCCCGAGCCCTGCCAAGAGTGATTGAGTGCAGAGTCAGGAGTAAACCCTGAGCACCGCTGGGTGTGACCCCAAACACCAAGAATAATATGATAAAATGTGTATCGAGCATCTTCGCCCCACCCAGGTACAGTTCTTTGGGGAAAACTAGAGGAACAGAGAAAATAACAACCTGCCCTTGAGAGGCTATGAAGGCTTCTACCTATTTGTCCATATACCTACCCATCCACCCACCCCTTCCTCCATCCTCCCTCCCTCTCCCTACATCCTTCTCTCTATCCACCCATCTACCCATCCATCCATCCATTCATCCCTTCACCACTCCATCCATCCAACAACCCCCACCCCACCCCTCCTTTCTTCACTCCCTCTACTTATCCATCCATCCACCCGCCCACCCATCCATCTATCCATCTACCCATCTATCCATCCACCCACACATTTATTCCTCCCATCATCCTTCCCACCACCACTCACTCCACCCATCCACCCACCCCATCCATCCATCCATCCATCCACCCACCCACCTACCCACCCATCCATCCATCCACCCACCCACCTACCCACCCATCCATCCATCCACCCACCCACCTACCCACCCATCCATCCATCCACCCATCCATTCATCTACCCCCCCATCCATCCGTTCACCATCCATCCCTCTGTCTGTCCACACACCCAATCATCCATCTCTCCATTTTATCTCCCTTTCCACTTTTCACCTCTGCCTTTATCCATTGACGTTCATCCTTTTTGTTTTATTTCTGGGATGAACCTGAAGGTGCTTAGGGCAGGCAGCCGACCTGGTTCTATCCCTGGCACGGCAGATGTTCCCCAGGCACTGCCAGGAGTAAGTCCTGAGCACATGGCGCCTCGAGTATGCCAGTCACTCCTGAGCATAGAGCTAGGGATTACTCCAGTACTATCTTGGGTGGTCCAAACCCCCTTCCAACCAAAAGTCCTAGTAGCATTTGAAGAATTTAGTGGCTGGGGAACTAGTGGCCTGTAGGGGGCGCTCAGATGCTTCCGTTCTCTCTTTTACCATTAGAAGGTAGCACCGCACTGAACTGCAGGGCTCAGGGGACCCTGTAGCACTGTTGTCCTGTTGTCCGTGGATTTGCTCGTGCGGGCTTGTGAGACTTGTTACTGTTTTTGGCATATCGAATACGCCACGGGGAGTTTGCCAGGCTCTGCCGTGCGGGCAGGATACTCTCGGTAGTTTGTCGAGTGGGACGGAGGAATCAAACCCGGGTCGGCCACGTGCAAAGCAAACACCCTACCTGCTGTGCTATGGCTCCAGTCCCACCAGAAGGTATGCTCCAAAATCCAAACCACGAAACCCTGAATAATCTGTTCATTACAGACTGTCAGCAATTCTTCCTTTCCCTTGCTCGTATTCATTTCTTTTTATGTTTTTCAGTGCTGAGGAATGAACCCAGGGCCTTAAAATATCACTTTTAAAAGGAATAACTTGGGGGCAGGGGTGATAGTAAGGAGGATAGAGCATTTTTGTCTTGCCCGCAGCTGACCCTGGCTATATCCCAGACATTAAAGACGGTCCTCCTAGCTCTACCAGAAGTGCTCCCCAAGCTAAGAGCCAGGAATGAGGCCTGAGCCCCACCAGTGTGGCCCCAAGGCCTTCTAAATAATTTTTTTTTTGGTTTTGGGGCCACACCCAGCTGTGCTCAGGGCTTATTCCTGGCTCCACGCTCAAGGATCAATCCTGGCAGAGCTCTGGGGACCCTGTGGGATGTTGGAGATTGAACCCCAGGTCGGCTACATGCAAGGCAAACGTCCTACTCTCTGTGCTATTTCTTTCGTCCCTATTTATTTTTTATTATTATTTGTTTATTTGGCAGAATCTCGCACGGCAGAGCTTGGCAAGCTACCCGTGGCATACTCCCTATGCCAAAAACAGTAACAATAATGGGCCTCATTCCCCTGACCCTGAACGCGACAGGGACGAATGAGACGTTACTGGTGCCCGCTTGAGCAAATCGATGAGCAACCAGGAAGACAGTGATACAGTGATTTGTTTATTTATTTATTTACTTATTGTGTGTGTGTGGGGGGGCGGTCACACTCGGCAATGCTAAGGGATCACCCCTAGCCATGGTACGGGTTGACCCTATGTTGTGCTGGGAATGGAACCTCCAACTACTGTACTCTCCTTCCGGCCAAAAGGGGAAATTGAGATTTAAAGGGATACTCTCAAAAAAAATCAATAAATTAAAAAAAATTTTAAAAAAGGATAGTGTCGGTTTCTCTCTTTTCCATGGGGATTCACTGGCAAGTAGTAAGTAACCTAGGGAGCGGGGAAATATGGACTCGGTTCACGTCAGCATCAGCCAGAGACAACGTTTATTTCAAACGGCAAAGGCGCGAGCGCGGGGCATGCCGGGACTTGTAGTTTTTTCCTGGCCCGGCCCTTTTCCCGCCCCCCAACCCGTGCGCCTGCGCGGAGCGGCGCGCGCATCCGAGCGCATGCGCCGGGCTCCGGCGCGCGAGTGCGCGCGACAACTTCCCATGGCAGCGCCCGCGGCGGCCATGGGGCCCTCGGCGCTGGGCCCGGGCGGCCCGGGCTCGCTGGCTCCCTGGTGCTCGGTGAACAGCGGCCCGACGCGCTACGTGCTGGGGATGCAGGAGCTGTTCCGCGGGCACAGCAAGACGCGCGAGTTCCCGGCGCACAGCGCCAAGGTGCACTCGGTGGCCTGGAGCTGCGACGGCCGCCGCCTGGCGTCGGGCTCCTTCGACAAGACGGCCAGCGTCTTCGTGCTGGAGAAGGACCGGCTGGTGAGCGGCGGGGCGCCCGCGGCCCTGTGCTGGCCGGAGCTCTGGGGAGGGGGCGCGCGCGCGCGTGTGTGAGGGGGTGTGTGTGAGAGAGAGGGTGTGTGTGTGAGAGAGGGTGTGTGTGTGAGAGAGGGTGTGTGTGTGAGAGAGAGGGTGTGTGTGAGGGTGTGTGTGAGGGTGTGTGTGTGTGAGAGGGTGTGTGTGAGGGGGTGTGTGTGGGGGTGTGTGTGAGGGGGTGTGTGTGAGAGAGGGTGTGTGTGTGAGAGAGAGGGTGTGTGTGTGAGGGGGTGTGTGTGTGAGGGGGTGTGTGTGTGAGAGAGAGGGTGTGTGTGTGAGAGGGTGTGTGTGTGAGAGAGAGGGTGTGTGTGTGAGGGGGTGTGTGTGTGAGGGGGTGTGTGTGTGAGAGAGGGTGTGTGTGTGAGAGAGGGTGTGTGTGTGAGGGGGTGTGTGTGTGAGAGGGTGTGTGTGAGGGTGTGTGTGTGTGAGGGGGTGTGTGTGAGAGAGAGGGTGTGTGTGTGAGAGAGGGTGTGTGTGTGAGAGAGAGGGTGTGTGTGTGAGGGGGTGTGTGTGTGAGAGAGAGGGTGTGTGTGTGAGAGGGTGTGTGTGTGAGAGAGGGTGTGTGTGTGAGGGGGTGTGTGTGGGGGTGTGTGTGAGGGGGTGTGTGTGTGTGAGAGAGAGGGTGTGTGTGAGGGTGTGTGTGTGTGAGGGGGTGTGTGTGAGAGAGAGGGTGTGTGTGTGAGAGAGGGTGTGTGTGTGAGGGAGGTGTGTGTGAGAGAGAGGGGGTGTGTGAGAGGGTGTGTGTGTGAGGGGGTGTGTGGGGGTGTGTGTGAGGGTGTGTGTGTGTGACAGAGAGGGTGTGTGTGGGGTGTGTGTGTGTGAGGGGGTGTGTGTGTGAGAGAGAGGGTGTGTGTGAGAGAGAGGGTGTGTGTGTGAGGGTGTGTGTGTGGGGTGTGTGTGTGAGAGAGGGTGTGTGTGAGGGTGTGTGTGTGAGAGAGAGGGTGTGTGTGAGGGTGTGTGTGTGGGGTGTGTGTGTGAGAGAGAGGGTGTGTGTGTGAGGGTGTATGTGTGTGAGAGGGTGTGTGTGTGAGGGTGTATGTGTGTGGAGGGTGTGTGAGTATGTGTGAGGGGAGATGTGTGTGTGTGTGTGTGTGTGAGAGAGAGAGGGTGTGTGAGGCGTGTGTATGTGTATGAGGGGGGGTATGTGGACCTGAGGAAGGGGTGTGTGTGAAGGTGTGTATGTGTGAAGGGAAGGGTGTGTGTGTGAGGATGTGTGTGTGTGTATCTGGGGAGGGGGCGTGTGTGTGTGTGTGTGTGTGTGTGTGTGTGTATCTGGGGAGGAGAGGCTGTGTGGGGAGGTGTGTGTGTGGATCTGGGGAAGGGGTGTGTCAGGGTGTGTGTGTGGATCTGGGGAGGGGGATTGTGTGAGAGGGCGTGTGTGGGGGTGTGAGTGGGAGGGGGCGTGTGCGTGCCCAGAGCCATAGCGTAGCGGACCTCTGTAATGTCCCCCAGCGCATGTCCATTACCCAGGGGTAAAGCCCCGAGCACCTACTGGCCGCGGCCCCCAAACCACACGGAGTTAGTCCTGCGTCCTGTGAAACGACCCGAGGGGTTCTGGTCCTGCAGGTCAAAGAAAACAATTACAGGGGCCATGGAGACAGCGTAGACCAGCTGTGTTGGCACCCGAGCAATCCCGACCTCTTCGTCACCGCCTCTGGGGACAAGACCATCCGCATCTGGGACGTGAGGACCACCAAGTGCATTGCCACGGTGAACACCAAAGGTGATGCCACGGGGACACTGGCTCCCGGGTCCCTCGTGCCGCGGCTGGGCAGAGGCTGATAAAGCACCGACTTCCGACCATCCCGGCTTCCGGTAGTGCGTGTATCCGTGCAGGGACAGACAGAGGCAGGAGAAAATCGAGCCTGCCTTGATGCAGCTGACCCGTGTTCCATTCATGGCACCCCGTAGGGTACCCTGAGCCTGCATTGAGCTCAGAGCAAGGAGTCAGCCCTGAGCATGGCTGGCTGTGCCCCCAAAACAACAATTTAAAAAGAGGAAGGAAGGAAGGGAGGAAGGAAGGGAGGAAGGTAGGGAGGAAGAAAGGAAGGAAGGAGGGAGGGAAGGAGGGAAGGAAGGAGGGAGGGAAGGAGGGAGGGGAGGGAGGGAGGGAAGGAGGGAGGGAAGTAGGGAGGGAGGGAAGGAGGGAGGAAGGGAGGGAGGGGAGGGAGGAAGGGAGGGAGGGAAGGAGGGAAGGAAGGAGGGAAGGAAGGAAGGAAGGAAGATAGATCATGTCTTAGGGTGAGGAGAGCTAGAACAGGGGTTTAGGTGTGACCTGGCATGTGGCACCATATATGGTTGTCCTCGCCCTCCCTGTCCCTCTGTACAGGGAGTTCTGGGGATTTAGTGGTTAAGTGCAGTGTCTCGGGCCAGGGCAGGAACTCTTGGTGGGAATGTTAAGAAAATCTCTTTCCCAGTCTCTCAGAGGCTGGGAAACTCATAAGAGGCTTGAAGGACTGATCTTGGAGCCAGAGCGATAGTAAATAAGGGAGGGCATCTGTCCTGCACGTGGCTGACCCAGGTTTGTCCCCCAGTATCCCAGAGCGTCCCCCGAGCACCACCAGGAATAGTTCCTGTGTGTGTCGAGCTAGGAGTAACCCCTGAACATCGCCAGGTGTGACTAAAAAAGATGAAAAATGGTGATAGTGCGTAACGTGTGCGTGTCTGGACTTTGGGGAAAGTCCGTGTCGAGTGGACTCAGAGTCCGGTCTGTGTTTGAATCCCGGGGTGCCTTTAGCCCTCACACGCTTGCTTCATCTCTGTACTGTGGCCTCAGCTAGAAAATGGCAGTAACCCAGGAGGCCTGGTAGGATTTGGGGTGAAGCGCTCCAGAGGGGATGCGGCCAGTGAGGGGGTTGGGGACCCTCCCCTGCTGCCAAGCTGCATCAGTCGCTTCCACCGAGGGCTGCCCTCTGGGTCCTGCACTCTGAGGTCAGATCTCGCGCCTCCGGGTCAGCAGTGCCAGCTTCCGCTGGCCCCGGCCTGATGGGGTTATTTCTGTCCGGGTTCCGCAGGGGAGAACATTAACATCTGCTGGAGCCCTGACGGGCAGACCATTGCCGTGGGCAACAAGGATGACGTGGTGACTTTCATTGACGCCAAGACCCACCGGTCCAAGGCCGAGGAGCAGTTCAAGTTCGAGGTCAACGAGATCTCCTGGAACAATGACAATAACATGTTCTTCCTGACCAACGGCAACGGCTGCATCAACATCCTCAGGTGAGGGCTGCCGCGTGGGACGCCTCGATGGTGCTGATGAAATGAGTCTGTCCCGAGGGAGTTTCACTTGCCAAGCTGCAGACGGGAATGCCCTGGGAGCCCGCTCGCTCCTTCGAGCCCCTTTGAGTGGCCACCTGCCTGAGTTCTCCTGTCAGATTCCGGCGCCGGGTGGGGTGTTTGTTGTTGGCCCCCTCTCCTTCCCCACCTGTCCCGTCCCTGCCCGACCTCAGCGGTTTCCCTGATGCACGTCCTGCGGGCGCGGTGCTCGTTCTGTGGTGTCTGGCGTGCTTGTGCGTCCCTGATGTGCTTCAGTAGTGCCCTTCACCAGGGTCCAGGCAACGCGTGACTTCTTGGCTTCTTTCCTCTTAACCCCATGTCTGGGGGCGGGGGGGATGGGGTGTGTGTGTGTGTACATACGTCAGGCAACGCATGACTTCTTGGCTTCTTTCCTCTTAACCCCATGTCGGGGAGGTGGGGGGGGGGCCGGGTGTGTGTGTGTGTGTACATACCCTGGATTCTTGTTTTTCTTTTTTCCTTTTGGTTTTTTGACCACACCCGGCGATGCTCAGAGTTACTCCTGACTCTGTGCTCAGGAATCACACTCCTGGTGGGGCTCAGGAGACCCTATGGGATGCCAGGGGTCAGTTGCAGTACAGGGCAGGTGGCTCCCCCAGCCCTGAACTATCACTCCGGACCCCGACTGGATTCTTTTGACTCTTCCTGGCTGAGAATTGGGCGGATGAGTTTTTCTATGTGAAGAAGGCCAGGAATTTGCTGGGGACAGGCCAAGGGAAGGCGTTGCTGGGGGCTGCCTGAGTTTTAGAGGCTGGAGGAGGTAGCTTGCCGATGACAAGAGGATGGAGGGACTATGCAGGTTAGGGAACCTGTGTGGGACCTCCGGCTCAGGTGCGGAACCCTTGGTGGGTCGGGTCTGCTGAGCGTGGGTGCCCTGGAAATGGGCTGCTGTGTCCTAAGATGATTTGGGTGGGTCCAGGTTACCCAGAGGCTGGAATCTGCCTCTTCGTGGCTTTTGCCGCCCGTCACCATGTGTGAACTCAAGACAGGAAATGTGTGTTTGACATTTTCTTGTTCTTTCACGGGAAAATAATAATAGTAATAATAATAATAATAATATAATCTTCTGCTATGCCGAGGATGTAGAGGTCGTCATTCCTGAGGTGTGTGAAGCTGTGCCCACCTCGCTCCCCCAGCAGTTGTGGGGATGTCTCCCAAGCATCCCCTGGTCTGAGTGACAGAGGGCTGAGGGCAGTGCCGGCATGCAGAAGCCGAGATGAGCACAGACTGTCTCCGGAGTAGATGCTGGTATGGGGAGGGATGTGGTGCCAGTTCTGTGCACACCCGTATTGACGCTGTTTGTTGTCAGGACGCAGCTGTTAGCAGGGGCTGCCTGTCCCTCTGTTTTATGTACTCGTCACTAACCCTGTGCCTGTAAGTCTCCTCTGCTGGTCGCCCGGAGATTCCTGCCTCATCCCCACCTGGCATAATGCACGTGCTCATTAGCCCTCTGTGGCACTGCTAGTGATTGGAACGCTTGCCTTTGTTCGTCGTTTTTGGGCCACACCTGTTGATGTTCGGGGCTCCCTCCTGGCTCTGGGTTCAGCAATCACTCTTAGTGGGGCTTGGGGAGGATCCTGTGGGATGCTGGGGATCGAAGCTGTGTCAGCGAAGCATGCAAAGTATGCGCCCTCCCTGCTGTACTGTCTCCCCGGCCCCTGATTTGGGGCATTTGCAACGTTGGATAGTTGTCCTGACTGCAGAAACCTTTGATTTCTAGATTCCTGCCTGTATTGCCTTTTTGGAGGGGCACGGGGGATGCGGTTTGGGGCCACACATGGCGGTGCCCTGGCTCTGTGTTCAGGGGTCATTCCTGGTGGGTCTTGGGGACTCTGGATTACCAGGGGTCGGGCTCAAGGGAGGCAAGCCCTCTCCGATGTCCTCTTTCCTGTCCCTATAATTGTTCCCTGTGAAGTCTATATTGCTTTCAGCTTCTTTTGGGGCAGTCTCATGGAGTGTGTGTGTATGTTTGTGGGGGGGGGGGTCCTCAGTTGTCACTCTCATTGCGGGCTGTATTCTTTTACTATATACTGGAGAATGTTTCTCTTTGGTTTGAGGGCGTCACATTCGGTGACTCTCACGACTTCCTCCTGGTTCTGCGCTCAGGAATCCTGGCGGTGCTTAGGGGGGTCCTGTGGGATGCTGGGGATCGAACCCAGGTTGGTGGAGTGTAAGAGCCCTTGCCACTGTCCGTCGCTCCTACCCGGAGATGTTTCTCTTTCCTGAGTCTACACTGGCACCGCCTCCCCAGCACCTGACCGTGCATTTGCACGCTCTCTCTCTCTCTGTGTCTCTCTCTCGTTTCTCAGCTACCCAGAGCTGAAGCCGGTGCAGTCCATCAACGCCCACCCTTCCAACTGCATCTGCATCAAGTTCGACCCCATGGGCAAGTACTTTGCCACGGGCAGCGCCGACGCGCTGGTCAGCCTCTGGGACGTGGATGAGCTGGTGTGTGTGCGCTGCTTCTCCAGGTCAGCCTGTAGCCCCGTGCCACCGCCCTCACCCCCCAGGGCCCGCCCGGCCGCCTGGACTGCCCTGATCCTCCTTTGCCCCCTTCTGTCGCAGGCTGGATTGGCCTGTGCGGACCCTTAGCTTTAGCCACGATGGGAAAATGCTGGCGTCCGCGTCCGAAGACCACTTCATTGACATAGCTGAAGTGGAGACAGGTAAAGGGGCGCCCGCTGCCAGCCCTGCCCTTCCCAGCCCCGCACACACCCGGCTCGGGGTGCTCTCCTGGAGTCTGTTTCTCAGTGGGTGGCTGTGATGCTCGTGTGGCTGGGGGGTGTGGGTTGCCCTTCCTGGCTGTGGCTTGCATACTCTCTTCATTTGCGGGGCTTGCTGGGGGCGGGCGGGCAGGGCTGCACCTCCTTTCTGTGGTAGTGCCTGGCTGAGCTGTGGCCAGAAAGTCCTCGGGAAAAGTTTCCAATTAGCAGTAATTGCACCCTGGATAAACCTCGTTGGCTGCGATATTGCCACTGCACAGAGCTAAAGTCCTGGCAGCCCCAAGGATGCCACTGCAGAACTGCCCCGGCACAAACAGCTGCTTCGATGGGACGGGGTGCATGTGCGATGTCAAGGATTCAGACTCGGGATCAGACGCTTGCCAGGCCGGCGCTCTGCCCCCCTGTGCTGTTCCTCCGGACCCCAACCTGGCTGCCTTAATGGGAATCTTTTACCTGTTTTGTGCGTAGGTTTCACACACACACACACACAGACACACACACACACACAAACACACACACACCCCACACACCACACCACACCACACAACACACACACACTCACACACCTCTGCACTTACAGTTTCACAGATGAATTTGTCTTCCACGCACGGGTTTGTTTATTAAGATCCCGGGTCAGGAAAGAAAAGCAGCGAGGGCAGCCCTGGGGGAAGATGTTTGAGGAAGATGTTCTGCATTTCAGTGGCTGGTGGATGCTGGTATTTCGGAAGTGTGGAATGGAGAAGGAAGTGAAGCTCCAGGCTTGGAGTGTCACTGCCAAACCCAGTCTGTTTTAATTTTTGACTTTTATTTATTTATTTCTTTATTTTTGCTTTTTGGGTCACACCCAGCATTGCACAGGGGTTACTCCTGGCTCTGCACTCAGGAATCCCCCCTGGCGGTGCTCAGGGGACCATATGGGATGCTGGGAATCGAACCCAGGTCGGCCGCGTGCAAGGCAAACACCCTACCCGCTGTGCTTTCGCTCCAGCCCCTGACTTTTAATTTTTGGAGCCACATCTGGCTGTGCCCATGGCTGATTCCTGGCTCTGTTCTCAGGGATTTCTCCTGGCAGGCTTGGGGGAGCCTATGGGGTGCTGGGGATCAAACCTAGGTCGGCTGTTCGCATGGCAAGCTCCTTTCCCATTGTCCTATGGCTCCAGCCCCCTGATTAGGTTTATTTGCTTCTTGTTTTTTGTTTTGTTTTGTTTTGTTTTTGGGTCACACCTGGAGATGCACAGGGGTTACTCCTGGCTCTGTACTCAGGAATTACTCCTGGTGGTGCTCAGGGTACCATATGGGATGCTGGGATTTGAACCCGGGCTGGCCGCATGCAAGGCAAATGCCCTACCCGCTATGCTATCACTCCAGCCCCATGCTTCTTGTTTTGTTTTCAAGCCACACCTGATGCCAGAGACAGGCCCCATGAGCCCTGCAGGTGCAGCGGGTCCTCTAGCCTTTCTGCCAACCTCCTTGCCCACCCCCCCGCCATGTCATTTTTCTACATCCATCAGTTCTGATGGATGTAGGAAAGTTTGGAACAAGGGGCTGCAGAGATTGGACAGCAGGTCCAGGCACTTGCCTTACCCACGGCCGGTCTGGGTTCGATACCCGGCACCCTAGAGAGGCAGGCCTTGAGCCTTAGCCACAAGTGACCCTTTAGTGGAGAACCAGGAGTGAGCCCTGAGCAATGCCAAGTGTGATCCCCCAAACCGGAAAGAATCCAAAACAAAAGCAGTGACAGTTCAGTCAGACCATAGGACTTACTACCAGCCAGACCCTGCTTGGTGCCAGCAAGGAAGAAGGCAGAATTTTTGGGGGGAGGTGCAGGGGTTGCAGACTGGGGGAGGGGTGGTTTCTTTGTGGGTTCCATAGCAAGATGGAAGGAGCCTTGGGGAAGGGGTTTCCTGTTCCCGCCGCTTCCTGGGGGACGGCCTTAGGGTCCCAGGTCCTTCCATCTTGCTTTCTGCTTGGCCCCTCTCCCCTGGCAGGGGTGTGTGTGTGTGTGAGGTCGGCCGGTGCCCGCGGAGCGTGTCCTGACCCACTCTCTGTGTTGCTTTCCATAGGCGACAAGCTCTGGGAGGTGCAGTGTGAGTCCCCGACCTTCACTGTGGCCTGGCACCCCAAAAGGCCCCTGCTGGCGTTTGCCTGTGATGACAAAGATGGCAAATACGACAGCAGTCGGGAAGCAGGGACGGTCAAGCTCTTCGGGCTCCCCAATGACTCTTGAGGGGGCCCTCTGCTCGCAGGGGCCACCTGGCCCGGACTCGTCCCGCCCAGGCTCATGTGCCCGGGGCGGCCCCTCGAGTCTTTATCCATGAGTGTGTGTTATAGTCGTGCCAAGGGCAGCGGTGGCCCCACCCCCAGCCCCCGCATTCTCAGGGCTCCCCGGAGCCCCCCGTCTTTTCTGCTGCATGCCCTTTGGATGAAATTGGGGGGTCTATTCCTGCCCAGGGTGGGCAGGGGCACCGTGGGGAAGGGAGCAATTTCCTTTTTTTTTTTTTTAATGCAAAAATGAATGTTTTGAGAATTGAGCCTTTAATAAAACAGACTTTTTCTGTTTTTCACCCCTTAATGGTGGCATTTCTGCGGATGGCGCTGGACTTGGTGGTGAGGTTGATCGTGGCTCAGCCTCCTTATCAAAGCCCCTAAAGGGGGCCAGAGCGATAGACTAGTGGGGAGGGCATTTGCCTCACACGAGGCCGACCTGGGTTTGGTCCCCGGCATGCCATAGGGTCCCCTGAATACCACCAGGAGTAACCCCTGAGCATTGCCAAATGTGGCTCAGAAAGACACCAGTTTGGAGTCTCATCGATTTGTTTGAGTGGGCACCGGTAACGTCTCTCATTGTGAGACTTATTGTTACTGTTTTTGGCATATCAAATACATCACGGGTAGCTTGCCAGGCTCTGCTGTGCAGGCACGATACACTCGGTAGCTTGTCGGGCTCTCTGAGAGGGGCGGAGGAATCGAACTTGGGTTGGCCGCGTGAAAGGTGAACGCCCTACCACTGCGCTATCACTCCAGCCCTTGAAGTCTCCCCACAAGAAAAAAAAAAGAAAAAAACCCTGAAGGATGGGCCAGAGAATAGGATAGCACATTAGGTAGGGTGCTTGCCGTGCACACAGCTGGCCCAGGTTTGATCCCCAGCATCCTGTAGGCTTTCCCGAGCCACACCAGGAGTGATCCCTGAGCACGGAACTAGGAGTCCACCCTGAACCCTGAACACTGCCAGGTGTGGTCCCAAACCCCCCAAAAAATCTCCCCAGGTGTAGTTTTCTTTTTTTCTTTTTTTGGGTCACACCTGGCAATGCACAGGGGTTACTCCTGGCTCTGCACTCCTGGTAGTGCTCAGGGGACCCTATGGGATGCTGGGATTCAAACTCAGGTTGGCCGCGTGCAAGGCAAATGCCCTACCCGCTGTGCTATGGCTCCAGCCCCCCAGGTGTGGTTTTCAAGGGTGGTCAGCAGCTCAGGGATGCTGCCAAGGTCACAGGCAAGAGGCCTCCAGGCTGACTGTAGTTCCAATGTCCGGACATCTGGCCTCGTGCACAGGAGAGCACTGTGCCCACACGCAGGCAGAGAGAACCCCAAGGAACATCCTGAAACCCAGGCCTCGGAAACGCAGTAGTCCACGTGAGGTCCCAGCCGAGAGTCAGGAGCAGGATGGCCCAGTTAAACAGTATCAAGAGGGAAAACCTGGGCCGGAGCCATAGTGCAGTAGCGAGGGCCCAAGACCTGTCTCTGGTACCCCATAGTGGCCCCAGAGTACTACTGTGGTGGCCCCAAAACAGAAAGAATGTGATGCCAGATCATGTGACCCTGCAAAAACAGACAGAAACGGGTGGGACTCGGAGATTCTGGACCCTCCCTCTTTCCTGACAATCCTCCAGCACAGCACAGGGACCAAGAGACCGGGTCTGGAAACTTCTATCCATGTGCATGTGGGTTCCAGCTGGTGTCGTCAGCAGGTGGTTTCCACAGGTCCCTGGGCCCGGGCACACAGCCCCACATTACTGGGGCTGTCATGGAGCCCCAAGAGTAGTGGGACGACTCACCCCCGCCCCACCTTGGTCCTTCCTTGTCTAATGCTCCTAGGACGCAGGTCCGCCAGCAATGCCTGAAAAAGCAGGAATGTGACCATGTAGCCTTGGATGCCCCGGGAGACCCCAGGAGCCCTGGTGTGGCCGTCCAGGGAGGGGAGGAGGGTCAGAAGGGATCCTCCTGCCATGGGTCCTCCCTGGGGCACTGGGACAGGCATGGGGGTGGGATGCATCTCCATTCTGGTGCTGGACAGAGGCCCCCTTGGCTTGCTCTGGCTTTTCCTTAGTTTGTTTCTTCTGCTTTTTTGCTTTCAACATCCGGCCGTGCTCAGGGCTGACTCCTGGCTCTGTGCGCAAAGGTCACTGCAGTTGGGGCTCGGGGACCTTATGGGGTGCTGCAGACTGGACCCAGGGTGGCAGAGTGCAAGGCAAACACCCTACTGCTGTGTAGCCTTCGGCCCCTGTGCCTTATTCTCTCTCTTTTCCTCCCTCCCTCCCCTCCCCCCCCTCCTTCCTCTCTCTCTCCTTTCCCCCATATGCTCATGTGCAAGCAAGGGCCTTCACTGTCTCTTGTCCTATTTATTTTGGGTTTTGAGCCACTCCCGACAGTGCTCAATGCTTACTCCTGGCTTTGTGCTCAGGGATCATTTCTGGTGGGACTCGGGGGATCCTAGGGGTATGGGGGATTGAACTGTTGTTGGCCACATGCCAGGCAAGCGCTCTACCTGCTGTACTGTTGCTTTGGCCTGTTTATATTTTGTTTTTCATTCCTTCCCCCCAAGAGATGTTTAGGAGACCACGGTTTCATTTATTTTCCTTTCCTTTCCTTTCCTTTCCTTTCCTTTCCTTTCCTTTCCTTTCCTTTCCTTTCCTTTCCTTTCCTTTCCTTTCCTTTCCTTTCCTTTCCTTTCCTTCTCTCTCTCCTTTCTCTCTCTCTCTCTCTCTCTCTCTCTCTCTCTCTCTCTCTCTCTCTCTCTCTCTGTCTGTCTCTTGTTTGGGCCCATCCCTGGAGGTGTGCAGGGCCTACTCCTGGCTCTGCATTCAGTGCTCATTCGTGTTGGAGCTCAGGGGAAGTGGGGTACTCTGCAGTGCTGGGGATCAAACCCCAGCTTTTACAATCCTGGAACTATCTCCAGCCCCCCACCCCCACCCTGCCTCCAAACACTGGCGGTTCTGGCTTTGCATTCACTGCATTCTCATAGATGGACCCAGAGTGTGGGCTGGAGAGAGGGAGGGGTCCGAGCTTGCAGGCTGCAGGTACCTCAGTGGGAGTTTCCAAAGAAAGCCCTGGGGCGCTCGTGGGACTCAGTGTTCGGGTGGCCTAGAGCTGCCTCCCCAGGCTGGACAGCGACGACAGATGGAGGAAGGACGGGGGGAATGGAAAGATAGGGCTGGCTTATTGGCAGACAGTTTATTCCCCTCTCCTCCCCAGCGTGGTCCGGTCTCTCCCCTTACAGCGCAATCGTCGTCATAGTTTTGGTCGTAGTCCTAGTCTTCATAGTTCATTCGTCCTCGTCTCCTCTTAGTCCTCGTTCCATTCTGGTTCTTGTCTAGTCCTTCTGTTTCTCCTAGTCCGCTCTCCCTTACAGCATAGTTATATAGAAATCGGGGAGCCACCGGTAGGGGGGTACATATGGGTGGGGTTGAACATCCTCATAACAACAAACAGAGGGAAAGCCACTCCTTCAGGGGAAGTTCTAGGGGATTAACTAGTACAGAATCTCATTTGAGGGTTCAGCACTCCAGATTACTAGGAAATCCGCTCAAGGGCGGGATTCCATCCAGGGTGTATTGCTTCCTCCTTTCCTCAGCTAGTAATCCATTTAAACAATCAGTAAATTTACTTCTTATAATATTTCTACTTATTACACAGTGGTAGGGTGTTTGCCTCACATGCGGCTGACCCAGGTTCGATTTCTCCGCCCCTGTCAGATTGCCCGGCAAGCTACTGGGAGTATTCCTCCCGCACGGCAGAGCCTGGCAAGCTCCCTGTGGTGTATTCAATATGCCAAAAACAGTAACAATAAGTCTCTCAATCAGAGATATTACTGGTGCCCGCTCAAGTAAATCGATGAGCAGCGGGATGACAGTGACAGTGAACAGTCATTTTGTATGAACACAAATATACATTTATTTAGCTTAAAGGGTGGCTCTTCCTGGGGACATCTCACTATATATCCCGGACTTCAGTCCTCAGGCCAGGTTCGTCTTTCCGAACCCCAGCAGGGTCCTTATTCAGTTACTTCTTTTTGGGTCATGACAGAGTTTGTTTCATGACCGTGCTCTTAACATTATACTTATGGTACTTAGCTTGTCACTTTCGATGCCAAGGTAGCTCACAGCTTGCCCTGGGTCCATCCAGCCCCTTCATCAGGACCCTCCTTCAGGAGTGCTATGAACTAAGGACAGCTGAGGCTTAAGTCAAGTAAATATGGATGCCCAGGAGTAAATAGTATTTTGGAGTCAATTAGTTCCCATGTTACAAAGCATACATGTACTGTCTTCCTGTGTCTACGCAAAAAGGACATTGCTAAGCCATTCAAGTGACATAAAGGAAAGAGAAAAGCAATAAAGGATGATTAGTGCTTGATGGGGTTGGGTGTGCCTCAGGAGCACTGTTGTGGGAATAACTCAATAAACCTAAGCTCCCAGCGGGAGGAGCAAGGACAACCCAACGCACCAGGATCAGAAAGTCTTTGAAGGACGCTGCTGCTCCCCGCCTGTCCCGCCAACGTCCGCCTCTGGCCGTTCCCTGTGTGGCCACGAGGGGGCAGTAGAGGCCAGGCCACCCGGGACAGGCGGTGCCCCCGGGAAGTGTTTTTCTTCCTGATCTCCAGCATCACTGGGGCTTTGCACCCGCCTGTTCCCTGCCTTGACCCGGCTCTCGGCTGGCATCTGGGGCGAACACTCCGCCTCGGAGGGCACCTGCTTGTCGCGCAGCCCCCTTGGCCAGTCCCTCACCCCCACCCCCGTGCTCACGCCCTGGCAGAGCCTGGCCAGTCGTGGTCCCGACCGTGTCCCTGTACCCCAGTCCGCTCCCGTCGGCCTCCCGAGAAGCCAGGGAATTCCAGGGGCTCCGTTTTGGCTGGAAGCTGGGCTGTGGGGGGTGCTGGGGGGAGGGGGGCGGTGTCAGACTGAGCTGGCCGGGCCCTTCGGAGTCAGGGCAGTGGATGGCCAAGGTCACGGTGTGGGGAGGGCAGGAGGAGCCCCTCTCTCACCCCTGAACCTGCTAATTAATTTTGGGAGGAGTTGGGAGTAGGTGGCCACACCTGTCAGATGCTCAGGGCTGACTCCTGGCTCGTCATGTGGGAATCACTCCAGGCGGTGCTCAGGGGACCCTTATGGGATGCCTGAGATCGAACCCAGGTTGGCCACGCACAAGGCAAGCTCCCTCCCCTCTCTGTCCTGTTGTTTCTGGGGGCAGGATACTGCTGGCCTTGCACTCAGAGGACCGGTGTTCAATCCCTGGCACCCCGAAGGGTTGCCCCAAGCCCCACCTGGAGTGATCCCTGAGCTCAGAGCCAGGAGTAAGCACTGAGCACTGTAGGGAGCGGCCATTAAAAAAAAAAGTAGGGGCCCCAAGTGATGGCAGATGGAGCATTGGCCTTGCACCTTGACAACCACAGTGTCAACCCAGATTTGGTTTTCGGCACCCCAAAGCGTCCCCCGAGCGATCCCTGAGCTCAGAGCCAGGAGTTAGCCCCTGAGCACTGCTGGGTGTGGCCCCCGAAACCTAAACAACAGCCACAGAACTCCAGTCCGATCCAATCGAATAATGGGAGCAGAGAGATAGCACAGCAGGTAGGGCATTTGCCTTGGCACCTCGCTGACTTTGGTTCAATCCTCAGTTCTCCATATGGTCCCCTGAGCACCCCCCCAAAAAAAAAAAAAAAAACAAAACCACGATCCCTGAGCTCAGAGCCAGGAAGTAGCTGTGAGCACTGCCAGTTGTGGCCCCAAAACAAAGAAAAACCAAACAGTTGTCTTCAGCGGACCCCGATTTCAGTCCTCAGCAGGAGGGACTGGACAGATCAATTTCCTCTCAGGCACGGGGAGTGAAGCGTTTGGCCTGCCACCCAGGGCCCTGGCAGGCTCTGCTGAAGCCTGGCTGGTTTGTGGGGAGGTGGGGGGGGGCAGGGGGTGCATTTCCTGGTTTCTCTTTGTTCCCCCTCAGGCGCTCCCATCAGCTGTCTTTCATGCCCACTGGCAGGCTGGCATCCGGCCCGCCAGACAGCTTTGCCTGGGCAGTGCCCCCTCCTCTCCCGCAGGGCTGGCAGAAGGCTGGGGACAGTTCAGGCCCCCTGGGACCAGCTGTCAAGTCAACAGACACTGGCTCCAGGGCACCCGCTCCTACTCGCAAGGCCTGCTGGAAGGTTCGAGCACTTCCCAGCCTGGGGAACGACCGGGAGCTGGCAAAGAAACGGACTCAAAAATCACCGAAGTTGGGGCCGGAGAGATAGTCCAGAGGGGAGGCCTTGCACGCAGCCAACCCGGGTTCGATCCCTGGCATCCCCTAGGGTCCCCTGAACACCGCCAGGAGGAATCCCTGAGTGCAGAGCGGAGTGAGCACCCCCCCACCCTCCCACAAAAGTAAAAGGTCTCCGGAGGGTAGAAGGGTCAGGCAGGAAGAGAAACAGCCTCGGGGGCCTCTGTGAGAGTCGCCAAAGGGGCTGGGGTGGACATGGGGGTCTCTGGGTGTAGCTGCTCATGCCCAGAGCCGCAGACACAGTGCGGGGGGCGGGGTGGGGACATAGGACACTCCCTGCCTATCTCCCAGGCTCTTTCTGCTGACCTGCGTCCAGCCAGGACCAGGAGAGCAGGGCCAGAGTGACATCACCAGCATCGCCGAGAGCCCGGGGAAGGGTTTTCAGTGGTGGCCTCTTTTCATTTTCTTTTTTTGGTGGGGGCACCCAGCAGTGCTCAGGGCTGACTCCTGGTGCAGTGCTCGGGGATCACTCTTGGAGGTGGGGGGGTGCCTGTACAGTGCTGGGGATTCAGCCCCGGGTCATCCGTGTGCAAGGCCAGCACCCTCCCCGCCGTCCTCTCCCTCTGGTCCCTCTAAGACTTCTTTTTAATTAAAAAAATTTTTTTAATTAAATCACTATGAGATACACAATTACGAAGTTGTTGATGATTGGGTGTTAGTCATACAATGTTCCAACACCCGTCCCTTCACACAGTTCCCACCACTGTTGTCCTCGGCTTCCCTCCCGTCCCCCCCACCTCCTCCCAGCCTACCTCTACAGCAGGCGCTTCCCCCCCCTCTCTCCCTCTCTCTCTCTCCTCCTTTCTTCCCTTCCTCTCTCCCTCTCTCTCCCTCCTTCCCTCCCTCCCTCTCTCTTCCTCTCTCTCCCTCCCTCTCTTCCTCCCTCCCTCTCTCCCTCTCTCTCCCTTGCTCCCTATCTCTCCCTCCCTCCTTCTCTCTCCCTCTCTCCCTCTCTTTCCCTCCCTCCCTCCCTCCCTCTCTCTCCCTCTCTCCCTCCTTCCCTCCTTCTTCCTCCCTCCCTCCCTCTCCCTCTCTCCCTCCTTCCCTCCTTCTCTCTCCCTCTCTCTCTCCCTCCCTCTCCCTCCCTCCTTCCCTCTCTCTCCCTCCTTCCCTCCTTCTCTCTCCCTCTCTCTCTCCCTCCCTCTCCCTCCCTCCTTCCCTCTCTCTCCCTTCTTCCCTCTTTCTCTCTCTACCTCCCTCCCTCTCCCTCTCTCCCTCCCTGCTTCCCTCCCTCTCTCTCTCCCTCCCTCCCTCTCTTCCTCTCTCCCTCCCTCTCTCTCCCTCTCTCTTCCTCTCTCCCTCTCTCCCTCCCTCCCTCTCTCTCCTTCTCTCCCTCTCTCCCTCCTCCCCCTCCCCCTTCTTTCCCTCCCTCCCTCTCTCCCTCTCCCTCCCCTCCTCTCTCTCTCCCTCTCTCTCTTCTTCCCTCTCTCTCTCTCTCTCTCCCTCCCTCTTCCCCCATCCTTTGGGCATTCTGGTTTGTAATACAGATACTGAAAGGTGATTATTACGTTTGTCCATTTTTCCTCCCTTTACCACTCAGTTCTTGTCCAGAGTGACCATTTCCCACTATGAGGACTGGACTGTTTTGTTTTTTTTTGGGGGGGTCACACCCCGCGATGCACAGGGGTCACTCCTGGCTCATGCAATTAGGAATCACCCTTGGTGGTGCACTCCAGCCCTGTTTTTGTTTTTTTAGCAGTTTCCACAGGCTTCGTCCTGTCTCTGTGCTCATGGGTCACTCCTGGTCACCCGTGTTGGAGGCCGTGCCCCTCCCACTGTCTGCTCCCTCCGGCCCCTCTGAGGACTGGTTCTGAGCAGTTTCCATAGGCTGCGTCCTAGTTTTTGTTGTAGGGTTTTTTTTTTTTTTCTTCTTGGATCTTTTTCTTGCAGTTTCGTATATTGCTCGAATCTGGGGGTTTATGGTTCTTGTGTTTATAGAAACATTCGTTAGCCGGCTCCTCAAATATTGCCTCTGCCTGCCCCCTCTCCTCAGGGAACTCGGCCTGCGTTTCTCTCCGGCCACACACCCTGCGCTTAGAGCTCGCTGACATTTACAAAACGAAGTGTGTGTGTGTGTGTGTGTGTGTGTGTGTGTGTGTGTGTGTGTGTGTGTGTGTGTGTGTGTGTGTGTGTGTGTGTGTGTGTGTGTGTGTGTCCTGTTTCAGGGCCAGACCCAGCGGTGCTTAGGGCTGACTCCTAACTCAGCTCTCAGGGATCACTCTTGGTGGGGCTCGGGGGACCCCACGGGGTGCTGGGGATGGGCCCTCAGTAGCTAGGTGACAGCAAGTGCCCTCCCCACTGTCCTCTCTCTCCTGCCCCCGAATTGAAGATTTTTTTTTTTTTTTTTACTTTTTGGGTCACACCTGGCGATGCACAGGGGTCACTCCTGGCTCATGCACTCAGGAATCAACCCTGGTGGTGCTCAGGGGACCATATGGGATGCTGGGATTCGAATCCGGGTCGGCCGCGTGCAAGGCAAATGCCCTACCCGCTGTGCTATCACTCCAGCCCTAAAGATTTTTTTTTTTTAATAATCTTTGATTTTCCTGTTGTTGTTTTTTTTTGGGGGGGGGTCACACCCAGTGATGCTCACACATGCTCCAGGGTCGCTCCTGGCCGGCCTGGGGGACCCTCGGGGATGCCGAGGATTGAATTCGGGTCGGCCGTGTGCCAGGCGAGCGCCCTCCCTGCTGCGCAGTCACTCTGCCGCCTCCTGATTTTCCTCTCTTCCGTGCTCTGTGGTTCCCTGTGGACGTTCCTCCGGCTGTGTCTTTGCGTTCGTATCTGTTTTCTCCTGCAGTGACTCCTCTGCGATTCATCCCTGCCCGGATACTTGTCATTTCAGCCGTTGTCATTTTCGTCCCGAAAACTCAGGACTTGAAATATCTCTCTCCCTGATCATACTTTCATTCTTTTTTTTTTTTTTAATAACGTGGGGGGGAACCGAAAGCTATATTGAGTTTGAATATTTAATATTACCCTGCTGCTTCTTAAATATATTATGACTTCCCCTCCTCCTGGCTTGCCCTAATATCCCAACGCTTCTGTTTGCCTTTGGGATGGATTCTTCTCATTCTGGGGATATTTTCCTGCCTTCCCCACCCACCCACCCACCCGCCCCCTCCCTTTTTCTTCCCACCCCCCTCTCCGTGAGTGCCTATTCATCCCCAACTGGATGCAGACACGGTGCGTCGTCGTACCTAAGTCGGCTGCCTCCTATTTTAATCCTTCTAAAAATAAGCCGCCTGCTTTCCTCACTCGGGGACGCAGCCAAGGCGTGTGGCACAGTGCAGCACGGCGTGGCGGATGGTGGCGTGTTTGCTTTGCAGGATGTCACCAGTGGGCCTCAAGCCGGGAGTGTCCTGTGGGGTCAGGCCTGCCTGGACACCAGGCCACCTCCCTGGGCCCCACACCCTGGGGTGCAGCTGGAGGCCGGGGTGCGGATGCTGTCCCCTTACACGCAGAGGAGACAGGCAGACAGATGGGACAGCGGATGAGGCGCTTTCCTTGCAGGTGGCTGACCTGGGTTTGATCCCCAGCATCCCATGTGGCCCTCTGAGGGCTCGCTCGGCCAGGAGTGAGCCCTGAGTGAGCGTCAAGCCGGGCAGGACTCATCAGCCCTCTGAGCACCTCCAGGTGGGACCATTTCCCCCAAAAAAACCGTCCAAAAAAACCAAACAGGGGGGCCGGAGCAATAGCACAGTGGGTAGGGCGTTTGCCTCGCACGAGGCCGACCCGGGTTCGATCCCCGGCATCCCATATGGTCCCCCAAGCACTGCCAGGAGCAATTCTTGAGTGTAAAGCCAGGAGTAACCCCTGAGCATCGCTGGGTGTGACCCAAAAAGAAAATAAATAAATAAATAAATAAATAAATAAATAAAACAAAAAACCAAACAGGGACTGGAGTTCTAGGACAACCGATAGGGTGCTTGCCTTGCACGTTGCTGACCCGGGTTCGATCCCCGGCACCCCATAGCGTCCCCAGCGCACCTCCAGGGCTCATTTCTGAGTGCAGAGCCAGAAGTAAACCTGAGTATTGACTGGGTGTGAACCTCAAAACAAAACAGAGAAGAACCAACAAATGCACCCTCCTCCCCCCCAAAGAAAAAGCAAAAGCAAAGAGTCCCCTGCAGTGAGCCCTGAGCACTGCCACGTGTGGGCTTCCCACCCCATCAAAAATAAAAGAAAAAGAAGAAAAGAAGGTTTCAGGAGGGGAGACGGGTCAGGCAGGAAGAGAAACACGCTGAGACACACTGAGGGGCAGGTGTGGGGGCCTGCAGGGCGAGGGGACGGTCAGCTGCGGGGTCTGGGTCTGAGGAGCAGGGGCCTGGGGTGGACATGGGGGGGTCTCTGGGGCGTGGCGTGCTGTTCATGCCCAGAGCTGCAGAGCTAGAGCTGGTGGGGAGTGGGGACATTGCCCACCCCCCCATCTCCCAAGCAGTGTTTAGGAGGCTCAGGAAAGCCCCTCCCCGCCCCCGCAAACCACCTAGACCCCCAGACACCCTGCTGGGGTCCCGCAGCTTCGAAGGCCGCGTCTGGAAGTACTGGAGATCACGCCCAGCACCTCATACTTTTGCTGGGACCGGAGCAGTAGTCCAGCAGGGAGCGTGTTTGCCTTGCTCACGGGCGGCTTGGGTTCAATTCTTCCCATAGGGTCCCCCCTGAGCCCCACCAGGAGTGATTCCTGAGAGCAGAGCCAGGAGTAACCCCTGAGCATCGCCGGGTGTGACCCCAAAACCAACATAAATAAATAAAAGTCACTTTTGCGGCCGGCCAGGGTGGGAGCTGGAATAGGAGAACCTCGGAAAGGATTTCCGAGTCCCTGCGGGGGCCCGGGAGTGCATCCCTGGTGCCCCGGCCCCTGCACCCAACCACACTCCCCAGCACCACCACCGGTGGTGCCCCCAGACTTGGGGGTCTGCTTCCAGATTCTTGCACGCCCCCTCCCCCCTCCCTGTTTTTTTGTCTGAGCTCTGGTTCCGGGTGGGAGGGGCCTTGACCTTCACCCATCATCAGGGCCACTGGGGAAGGAGGATGGGAGTGACGGGGAGGGGGGTGCAGGCCGGGACAGGTGCTCCACCAGGGGCTGGGGGGGTGGGTGGGCAGGAAGAAGAGCCTTGGGTGACTCAGGGCGGGGCACCCAAGGAGATAGGGGCCAAGTTCCGGCCCCCTCTGTGCAAACCTCCCCACCCCCGCCCCTGCCTCCCGCCTCCCGCTCCTCCCAGGAAAAGGGGGGCTCCAGAGCGGAGCCTTGAACGGCTGAGGTGTTAGGGAGACAGCTGGCCCCGGTAGGCCGCACAGATGTCTGGGGGGCGGGAGGGGATGCAGGCTAGCCCAGATTCCAGCCCACGCACCAGGGGAGGGGACCGAGTCCCCGTGGCTGCAGCTGTGAGGGGTGGTGGGAGCCAGACCCCAGGGATAAGCACCTTCCAGGTGTGCTCTGAGCACCTGATTTATTATGTAAATTTGGGGGTGGAGTTAGAGACTAGAGTGGACTGGGCATTGGCCTTGCACAGGGCCGGGCTGAATCTAATCTCTGATCTCCCCGAATCCCATAGCGTCCCCCGGACATCACCACTGGGCGTGAGCCCTATGCCCCATTCCAAAAAACAATAATAATAATTCACAAAAAAAATAAATTAAAAAAATTTTTTTTGTTCTTTGGCCCACACCCAGCAGTACTCAGACTGGCTCTGCAGTACTCAGACTCCTGGCTCTGCTCTCTGGGATCACTCCTGGGGGGGCTCGGGGGATCCTGCTCAGTGCTGGGGATCGAACCTGGGTTGGCCATGTGCAGGGCAAGCGCCGCCCTTATCTGTTTTTCGGGAGGGGGGACCACCCTTAGCTGTGCTAGGGGCTGCTCCTGGCTGTGCCGAGGTCCGTGGGGACCGTCTGTGGTGTTGGGGACCCCAGCCAAGTTCGCCCCCCCCCCAAAGCAAGCGCCGTATATCCCCTGAGCTCACGTCTCCGCAGCTGCCACAGAAACCTCAGGCACAGTCCCCAGAGGACAGAGCCGAGCCGGAGGGTGCGTTCAGGGTCTCGTTTCTCCATGCCCCTCCCCAATTTACTGAGAACACTGGTCTCCTGCCTCAGCTTCCCTCCTGGCTCTCTCCTTTTTCTTTTTCTTTTTTTTTTTTCTGTTTTTGGGTCATACCCGGCGATGCACAAGGGTTACTCCTGGCTCATGCACTCAGGAATTACTCCTGGCGGTGCTCGGGGGACCATATGGGATGCTGGGAATCGAACCCGGGTCGGCTGCATGCAAGGCAAATGCCCTCCCCGCTGTGCTATTGCTCCAGCCCCTGGCTCCCTCCCGAGGGAAGGACTGTTTCAACAGGTGAGGCATTGGAGTCTTAGAGACATGGTGACCCCTTCAGCCACCTTTGCTGCTTTTAAAATTTTTCTGGAGGATGGGCAGTTTGGGCACACCACGTGGTGTGCAGGGCTGACTCCTGGCTTCGCACTCAGGGCTGACTCCTGGTGGTGCTCAGGGGACCCCTATGGGATGCCGGGAATCGAACCTGGGTTGACACATGTAAGGCAGATGCCTTCCCCGCTGTATTATCTCTCAGTTTGAGGTTTTACATTTGAGAGTCATGATCCATTTTTGATCTTCTCTTCTTTTTGGTTTGGGGGCCACCCCTGGCCACACACTCAGGGCTGACTCCTGGCTCTGTGCTCAGGAATCACCCTGATGGTGCTCGGGGGACCCGACGGGATGGATTGAACCTGGGCGGCTGCCTTGGTGCTGGAGGAGTGCCCTCCTTGCTGTGCTATGGCTCCGGCTCATGGGAGTGGATTTTTTTTTCTTTCTGGGTCACACCCAGTGATGCACAGGGGTTACTTCTGGCTCTGCACTCAGGAATCACTCCTGGCAGTGCTCGGGGGAACATGTGGGATGCTGGGAATTGAACCTGGGTCGGCCGAGTGCAAGGCAAACGCCCTACCCGCTGTGCTATCGCTCCAGCCCCAGGAGTAGATTCTTTTTATTTATTTAATTAATTAATTAATTAATTATAAATTTATTCTTTTATTGAATCACCATGTGGAAAGTTACAAAGCTTTCAGTTTTAAGTCTCAGTTATACAATGCTCGAACACCCATCCCTTCACCAGTGCACATATTCCACCACCAAGAATCACAGCATACCTCCCCCCCACCCCCCCACCTCCCCAGCCCCCTACCCTGCCTGTGTAACTGGTAAATTTCACTTTACTTTCACTTTACTTTTATTACATTCAATATTTCAACAAAAAAACCTCGCTATTATTGTTTGGAGTTTCTCCCCCCTAAAGTCGGACCTGCTGAAAAGGAAGCATTTGATAATTTGTTTTCCATTGCTGAGAATGAAGCGATATGAGGTCAAGCGGCCACACTAGCAGCCACACGGTTTTGGATTTCTGTATTTTAGTATTTTAGTAACTAAGTCCAGAGAAATACCTGCCAGAAATTGCATCATTGCAAGCTTCTTTTTAAAAGACAGTAACAAGGGCCGCACTGGGCTTGTTTCTTCCTCCTGGAGAGTGGTTGGCCAGCATTTATTTGTTTTTTTTTTTAGCTTCCTTTCCCTGCCTTTGCACCTTTCCCCCCAAAAAAATCCATCTATGTATGAGCCGTGTTCCTGATGCTCTTTTCCGTAGCATCGGTTGCTGGGGCTACACAAGGCCACCAGCTCCCCGTCTGGACAAACCGGATTCCAGAGTGATTCTCGCACCTGGTTGGGCATCTCCAGGCTCCCGTCTGCTGCCCCCTTTTCAGAGTGTTGGTGTGACCTAGCTCCTCCACATTTCCCTGTCAATTGTGGGATTTATTTGCTTGATTTTTACAAAAGGTTTCCAATTTTCTATTTTTTTTGGGGGGGGGGTGGTGGTCGTGGGATGGATCGCACCAGCAGTGCTCGGGGATCATTCCTGGCCGTGCTCGGGAGGGAACCTTTGGGTGTGCTGGGGACTGAGCCAGTGTTGACTGCGTGAAAGGCAAGCGCCCTCCCTGCTGTACTGTTGCTCAGGCCCCTGATTTTGCTCTCTTAGAGTTTCCTCTGTGTCCCAAGGGGGGAAAAAATAATATCTGGTTCTGTACTCAGGGGTCACCTCTGGTGGTGCTTGGGGACTATCTGGTGCCAGGGGTCAAACCTGGGAAGTGGCCAACATTGCCACCGTAAGGCAAACGCCGTCCCCCCCTAATGCTTTTGCTCTGGCCCCTCCTTCTCCTTTCCTTTTATTTCTTTGGGGGGCCACACCTGGGGTTACTCCTAGTTCTGCACTCAGGGGTCACTCCTGGTTGTGCTCCTGGGACCCTGCAGGATGCCGGGGATCAAACCCAGGTCAGCAGCGTGCAAGGCCAACGCCCTTCCCACTAGACTATCGCCTTGGCCCTTCTTGATCCTAATTTCGAAGGGTGGTCCCGGCCGGGTGCCCAGCCCAAGGCCACACGCGCACAGTGTGTCTGCCCCACCATCCAGGTTGTGGTGTTGACCCTTAGGAATCTGTCCATAGGGCTGGAAAGATGGAACAGGGACGGGGACAGTTGTCTTGTACGCGACCGATCTTGGTTTCTTCCCTCCCGTGGGCTCCCCCAGCTCCGCTAAGGAGCGACCCCTGAAAACAGAGCCCCGAGTGCTGCCCCCGAGTGAACACACAAATCTGTGTTCAGGAGCATTATTGTATATAGTTTTTCTTTCCTCGTCCCTGGTCTATTTTGATAATGTTTTTCTCTTCTCCCCTCCACCCACCCCAATCCATCTGGCTCGAAATGAACAGTCTTTATCGATGGTTTCAAACAGCTTTTTCTTTTATTGATTTTTTTTTCGATCTCTCCCCCCCATTTTGTGGCCCATTGATTTTTCATTCTTTTATTTTTGCTTATTTGACTTGAATTCCTTTTATTATAGGTTTTGGTCATTCTTTTTTTTTTTTTTTCCCTCATTTCTTTTTTGGTTCTACACCTGGCAGTACTCAGGGCTTACTCACCACTCAGCGATCACTGCTGGCCGGACTCAGGGGGCCAAACGGGGTGCCAGGATCAAACTCGTGTCAGCAAATGCTCACCCACTGTATTATGCACCCCTTTGGATATTTAGTTTTTGTTTCTTTGATTAATTTTTTTTTTTCTGGGCTGGAGCAATAGCACAGCGGGGAGGGTGTTTGCCTTGCATGTGGCTGACCTGGGTTCGATTCCCAGCATCCCATAGGGTCCCCTGAGCACCGCCAGGAGTAATTCCTAAGTGCATGAGCCAGGAGTAACCCTTGTGCAATACCGGGTGTGACCCAAAAAGAAAAAAATTTTTTTGTGTGTGTGTGGTGCTGGAGCAATAGTACAGTGAGCTGGACAAGTTCTAGGCTGACCCAGGTTTGATCCCCAGCATCCCTTTGGGTCCCCTCAGCACTGCCAGGAGTCATTTCTGCCACATAAATGGGAGTAAGACCTGAGCACTACAGGGTGTGACCCCCACCAATTTTTGTAGTACTATCTCTCATGTCTCCTAGTTTCTAAATATGTGTGTGTGTGTGTGTGTGTGTGTGTGTGTGTGTGTGATCTCAGGATGTTTTTGTTACTTAATTTCATTCTAATTTGCTCAGAAAAATGCACTTTTGATGGCTTGAGTCCTTTCCGTTGAGATGCATATCGTGGCCCTGGAGGTGGTCCCTCTTCTGAAATGTTCTGTGTTCTGCTCTTTGGGGGTTGCGGGGGGAGGTGCTGGGGCGATCAGCAGGTTTAAGTTGATCGATGGACGGTGTGGAGTCTCCGTTCTGGATCCTTTTATTTCTTTTGGGGGTTGGGTGGAGATTGGTGGCTTGGGGTCCCACCTGGCGCTGCCCTGCTGCTTTCCCAGACTCCCAGCTCAGGGATCACTCCTGGAGGGGTTGAGGGAGTCCTAGGGGGTCCTGGGAATATGGCCGGGTCTTGTGTCTCTGGCCTCATCTTGATGATTTTAAAGTTGTTCCATTACTTACTGTGGGGCTGTGTAATTTCTTTTTCTTTTATTTCTTTTTTATTTCTTTTTGGGCCACACCTGGCGATGCTCAGGGGTTACTCCTGGCTCTGCACTCAGGAATTACCCCTGGCGGTGCTCAGGGGACCTATGGGATGCTGGGAATCGAACCCGGGTCGGCCGAGTGCAAAGCAAGCGCCCTACCCGCTATGCTATTGCTCCAGCCCTGGGGCTGTGTAATTCCTGACTCAAATTTTCTGTTTTTCCTGCAAAGTTCTGGTGATGTTTAAAAGTCTGGTGTTAGCTAAGGAAGCATTTTGGACAACCCTCACCTTTTTGATGAATTGACCCCTTGATTATAAAATGAGCATTTTTTCCCCCAAGTTCTCATTTTCTGGTGGGGAGAGGCACACCTGACGGTGCTCAGCACTTCCGGCTCTGTGCTCAGGAATTCTTCCCGGTGGGTTCTAGGCAAGTGCCTTGCTGCTGTGCTATCCCACCGGCCCCCTCTGTTGGAAAGTTCTCACCTTGAAATTCTTGTCTCCTGCCGATGCAGCCGGTGCAGCCATGCCTGGCAGTATTTGACCTGTGTTAGTTACCCCCCTGCTTTTATAGTCCTTTTTTTTTTTTTGTGGGGGTGGTGGTCCTCTCCTGGCGGTGCTCAGGGCTTACTCCTGGTTCTGTGCTCAGGTATCACTCTTGGTGGGGCTCTGGGGCCCTATGTGGTGTCAGGGATTGAATCTGGGTCCCCTATGTGCAAGGCCAGCACTTTCCCTGCTGCTCTGTCTCTCTTTCTCTGAACTGTTGTTGCCTTCGCCGGCAAAGCTGGTTTATTTCCTGACAGCGTGAAGACTGGTCCTGCCGTTTGACCTCCCTGGAGCTTGGTAATCGCTGTACTTTGGCTGGGGAATGTTTAGATCATCAACGTGTTTACTTCGAGGCCAGCATTTTGCTCTTGCCGTTCTATCTCCCATCTGTTCTTTCTTCCCTCTCCCCTCTCCTTTCTTCTTTATTGAATAGATTAAAGGTTCTGTTTTCTCCAAAGAAGTTAGAAATGAAAATTGATTATTCCAAACTGGTCCAGGCTTTAACTCTTTAGCAGGTGACTTGATTGTTCTGCTTTCCCTTTGAACTTTTATTTTTTAAGTTTTGGGGCCATATCTGGTGATGCTCAGGGCTTCCTCCTGGTTCTGTGCTCAGGGATCATTCCTGGCGGGGCTTGGGAGACCCTATGGGGTGCCTGGGATCAAGCCCCAGTGGGTCTTAGACAAGGCAAGAGCCCTTTCCGATGGAAAGTCTCTCTGCCCCCTAATTGGAGTTTATTTTTCTTTTTTTTTCTTTTTGGGTCACACCCGGCGATGCACAGGGTACAGGGGTTACTCCTGGCTCTGCACTCAGGGATTACTCCTGGCGGTGCTCAGGGGACCCTATGGGGTGCTGGGAATCGAACTTGGGTGGGCCGTGTGCAAGGCACCTGCTGTGCTCTCTCTCCAGCCCCAGGACTTTTTTTTTTTCTTTTTGACTTTTCCAGTCACACCCAGTGATGCTCAGGGGTTACTTCTGGCTCAGCACTCAGGAATTACTCCTGGTGGTCTGAGGGGACCGTAGGGGATACCAGGAATCGAACCCAGGTCGGCCACATGTAAGACAAACTCCCTACCCTCTGTACTGTTGCTCCGACTAATTGGACTTTTTTTGGTATGAAATTTTTTTAAAAAATGATCTCATTCTAGCCCGTGTGATTAGCTCTGTTTTGTGGCTGAATGATTGCTCTAGGATTCCTTCATTGCAGTCTGGAATTGAGTTTGGTTTTTCACGCATCACTTGGGGGTGCCCAGGTCTTCCTTCTGGCTCTGAGGGCTCGGAGGACCCTGTGTGGTGTCACGGATGAAACTGTGGTTTCATCATGCAACGTTCAACAATTTTTTTTTTTTTTTGGTTTTGGGGCCACACGAAGTGGTTCTCAGGGATCACTCCTGTCGGTGCTGGAGGTGGGGATGCCGAGGATCGAACCCAGGTCAGCCGTGTGCTAGGGGCAAGAGCCCTGACTGTGTGCAAGGCAGTCTGGGAGCCGACTCCCTGGTTCTGCAGATTCTGGCCGGACAAGGCCCAGTTGGGATGGGAAGCTGGGGGACTAGCGCCCCTGGAAGGCACAGCGCGATGGCCTTTGGGAGGGCGTGGCCAAGGGCCTGGGGGCGTGGTCAATGGGGCCGAGAAAGAAGCCTTGACTATAAAAACCCTCGTTGACCCATTGCAGTTGCAGTTGTTTGTTTTTGGGGGGCCACACCCGGTGGTGCTCAGGGCTGACTACTGACTGTGTTCCCGGATCACTCCTGGTAGTGCTCGGGGGACCCTTTGGGATGCTGGGTATGGAACTTGGATTGGCAGCATGTAAGGCCCGCGCCCTTCCCGCTTTGCTGTGCTCCCAGCCCCTGATCCCTCAGCTTTTAAATGTTGGCATCTGGCGGCTGGAGCGATAGCACAGCGGGTCAGGCGTTTGCCTTGCACGCGGCCGACCCGGGTTCGATTCCCAGCATTCCATAGGGTCCCCCGAGCACCGCCAGGGGTAATTCCTGAGTGCATGAGCCAGGAGTAACCCCTGTGCATCGCCGGGTGTGACCCAAAAAACAAAAAAAAAAAAAAATGTTGGATCTGTGCTGAGATAATGCAGCAGGAGGAGGGGGTTACTTACTTGCCTTACTACACACAGCCGACCCGGGTTCAATCTCCCCCCCCCCCCCCCGCGCGCCCCTGCCCAGCACAGCCAGTTGTGCAGAGTGGGGATGGGGGGTTGGAGCCAGGGTCCAACCCTGGCTCCCTTCACTACCTTGAAGTCTTCCTTGCGCTGAGTTCAGCTCCCCTGGTGCTGGGGATGGGACCCAGGTCTCCTGCAGTGCAAAGCGAGCACTTCCCCACCCCACCCCCCCACCCCCACCGGGCCGCCACGTCTGTGCCATCTCTCAGCGCAGAGCCTTGGCAGTGGGCAGCAGAGCCTCAGAAATCGATGCTTCCAGAATGGGCAGGCAGCCGGCAGCCTCAGCCGCGGGCGGTGAAGCCAACCCCAGTGGTCTAGAGGCCCGCTCCATTGGATCCCACCTGGAAGGGCGTCTTTCTGCGACCCTCCCCGCCCCCACATCTGCCTGGTCTCTATGTTGTTGTGTACAGGATGCCCGGGGCTCCCCTGCCCCCTGCCCCCTGGCTGGGGTGCGCATCAAGGCTGGTCTTTGTCTAGTTGCGGTGCTTCCACCCACGCCCACCCGGGGGCGCTCTGCAGTTGGTTGATGAGCTAAGGCGTTTTTTTTTTTTGGGGGGGGGGGGGAGTAGAGGGGTGGGATCTGTTCCTGGCTGTGGGGCTTGCACAGAAGTTGAGTAGTGCTCGGCCCAGGTGGCACCCCTTTCTGGTCCTTTCTGGTAGTACTCACACACCCGGCTGTGAAGTGGCCTGGAGATGCTTGTGCCCGGGGCCGGAGCGATAGCATAGCAATTAGGGCGTTTGCCTTGCACGCGGCTGACCCAGGTTCGATTCCCAGCATCCCATAGGGTCCGGTCCCCCAAACACAGCCAGGAGTAATTCCTGAGTGCAGAACCAGGAGTAACCCCTGTGCATCGCTGGGAGTGACCCCAAAAAAGCAAAAACAAATAAGTAGATAAAAATGCTTGTGCCCACCCTCGGTGCAGGGGGAAATGCCAGAGGTTCAAACTCAGCCTTCCTTTTGTGAGGCAGCGGTTCTAGGCTCTTGCAGTGTTTATTGATCAGAGCCCCTTAAACACTTCCCCCCCTCCTTTTTTTTAAACATCTTTTGGGTTTCTTGAGGCGGGTAATCCTACTAGCTGTGTTCTCAGGACTCCTGGCTCTGTGCTCAGGGATCATTCCCGACTCTGGACACCAAGTGTGTGAGCTTGGCCTCATGTAAGGCAAAAAAGTCCTATGTATTAAAAAACAAAACAAAAGTCCTATATGCCATACGTACTATTGCTCTGGCCCCAAGAAATTCTTATTTTTCTTGTACTATGGTTCTGGCCCGAGTATTTCTTTTTCAGAGGGGAACCTTTCTTGGGCACTGAGTGTTCTTTTTTTTTTTTTTTTTTTTTGGAAAGGCCATTCATATGGGAGTATAGTATGGGGGTTCATTTGCATTTCCTCATGCCTCATTACACATTACACAGAACATCTTTCCCCGAGCTGGCTGACCGTCTGTCTCATCTCCTTGGTGAAGTGTCTGTTCACATTTTTCCCTGGACTGGTTTTTTTTTTTCCTTTATCGGAGTGGGTGGGGTGATGGGGTATGGCGTTCGAAGGGTTTATTTTATGTCTTTGGGTAGCGGTGGTGATGAATTATAGATGGTACGCTATCAGGCCACTCCGGCAAAGTGTTCAGCTCAGCCGTTTTTTTAGCCTGTTCCAAGAGTTGCAAAACCTGCACCCACGGTCCCCCCTCAGATATTTCTGGCACCTCCAGAGCAGCTCTGGAACACTTGAGCAATCACACCCCCCACCCCCGGTCCCTCCCTCTCCCCTCACTAAGGCTCTGTAACCCACTAGTGTGCTTTTTTTTTTTTTTCTCACAATGGACTTTTTTCGGATCCACACCCGACAGTGCTCAGGACTGGCTCCTGGTTCTGCACTGAGGGATACTCCTTGTGGGACTTGGTGGGCCCTATGGGATGCTGGGGATAGACCCCAGGTTGGCTGCACGCACAGCAAGCACCTTACCCACTGGACTCTCTCTTTCTTTTGAGAGTGTGAGTTGTTTTTTTTTTTTTTTTTTTTTGGTTTTTTGGCTCACACCTGGCAGTGCACAGAGGTTACTCCTGGCTCTGCACTCAGGAATTACTCCTTGAGGTGCTCGGGGAACCATATGGGGTGCTGGGGATCAAACCTGGGTTGGCTACATGTAAGACAAACACCCTCCCTGCTCACTCTGGCCCCAAGAAATTCTTCATTTTGCTGACTTCCCATTTGATGAGCATTTTCTTCCATCTCAGATTTATCCTTCATGGCACGACTAGCCTAACACATGATTGCAAAATCTTCTTTTCTTAAATTAGCTTATTTTTATATGATTGTTTTAATTTTTATTTATTTATTTATTTATTGCTTTTTGAGTCACACCTGGCGATGCTCAGGGGTTACTCCTGGCTCTGCATTCAGGAATTACTCCTGGCAGTGCTCGGGGTACCATATGGGATGCTGGGAATCGAACCGGGGTCTGCTGCATGCAAGGCAAATGCCCTCTTCGCTGTGCTATCACTCCAGCCCAGATATTTATATGATTATGTTTTAACTTTTATTTATTTATTTATTTATTGCTTTTTGGGAAATGAGTTTATTTTTAATGGAATCACTGTGAATGACAAAGTTACAAAGATATTTTGTGACGGAGTCGCAGGCGTGCAATGTTCCAATGTCAGTCCCCTCACCATGCCCACTACCCTACACCAAGATCCCTGGGTTCCCTCCCTCCCGACCTCAAAAGCTTTTTCCCAACATGTTCTCAAGACAGTGTGAAGAGCATCCTGTGGCCTTGCAGTTGTTCATTCATGTGCCTTATCATCATCATCATCCTGTTGATCGTCGAATTTCTTGAGAGGTCTCAGTAACGTCTCCATTTGTCCTATAGATGATTTTAGCAGAGAGATTTAGTAGAGAGATTTTAGCAGCCTCTCTCTACTCGTCCTTCCCAATGGTGCTGCATTGGAGGCTCTTTCAGGGTCAGGGGAATGAGACCCATCATTGTTACTGATTTTGGCATATGAATACACCACGGGGAGCTTGCCAGGCTCTTCCATGAGGACAGGAAAACTCTCCGTAGCTTGCCAGGTTCTCCGAGAGGGAGAACTAGGCTATAAGATGTCCAGGAGCTTGGTTTTATAGTCTCTGGATGGTGGCTGTTGATGGGATTATACGGGTGCTGGGGGCAGCTTCTGGGTGTGACCGCCTAGCTATTGGAAAATGGAGGATCTGGGTGGAAGAGGCCCAGTCCTCTTATATATGTGGATTATATTTGGCTTATATTTGGTCTTTGGGGGTTTCTTTGTTTCTCAGGGCTGGGGGGGAGGTCACGCCTGGCAGTGTTCAGGGGCTCCTCCTGGCATGGGGGTCGCCCCCATAGTTGTTCTGGGACGGACGTGCTGAGCTCCTGTCTGCAGAGCCCCGTACTTGGCCTGTTTTCCAGTGTTCTCTCGGGTCAACTGGGGTGAGTGGGCGACTGAGTCACAAATGTTTGTGTCTCTGGCTGAGCCTGTGGTTTCTCTCTTCTTTTTTGGTGGAGAGGGGAGCATCAACTTGCTCAGCCCAAGGTGGGGACCGTCTTGACTCCCTCGGGGCCACAGGGGACAGGCTGTCGTGTGCTGTGTCTGTGCTGACACTAAAACGGGGCTTATGGGGCTGGGGAGGGCATTTGCCTTGCACACGGATGAACACCCAGATTTGATTCCCGGCATCCCACAGGGTCCCTTGAATGCCGTCAGGAGTGATTCCTGAGCACAGGAGTCAGCCCTGAGCATGGTTGGGGGTACCCTTGCCCCAAAAAATTAATAAAAGAGGCGCATATGCTGCCTGAGCCCATGTGCTGCTTGTGCCCACGTGGCCGAGCACATGTGGTGCCCGAGCACATGTGTCGCCCGCATCTCCCCCCTTGAGATGTGTACTTTCATGCTTTCGTGTCCAGTGCTAGGATGTGTGTAGAGCTTCCTCCACCCTTGGAGAAGCCCGCGTTCTCCCTTGAGCGCGTTATTCTTACTATTCTCTCTCCCACTTATCCCTTCCTCCCTCCCTCAGAAACCTCTGAATAAAATCTATTTACTTCAAAAAAAATTAATAAAAGAGAAGGATGAGCAGGGAGGGAAAGAGGGAGGGTGAGGGGGGGAAGAGGAAGAGGGGAGGAGGCAGGGAGGAGGTGGGGAGAAGGGAGGAGGCTGGGGCTACTGTCTGTGCTTATCCAGTGGCTGGGTAGAGGAGGGGTTAGCGCCTCCTCCTTGGGGTCTGTCTGCCTGTGGCCTCCCAGCACCCGGCTCCCCCAGACCCCAGGCAGTGCTGGTGCACATGGGGAGGGGGGGTGGCCCTGATACAGGCGAGGGGAGGGCCCCAGGGTGGTGGGGTCAGGCCGGGCTGGACCTCCCAAGCCAGACCCCGCCTGGCGGCCGCCCAGACACCCATAAGATGGCAAGTCTCTAGGCAAATATTTGTCCCTGGGCAGGGGCTGGCAGGCGGGAGGCACAGGCAGCCCTGTTTACCCACCTGCCAGTCGGGCGAGGCGCCTGCCAGTTTGTTTGCTCAGCTCAGGGCCTGGGCGGAAGCCGAGAGGGGGTGCCAGGTGCAGAGCCAAGGGGGAGGGGCGCCTCCCAGCATAGCCCTGAGGCAAGTCTGGGGCTAAACTCTGCCCTCCAGGGCCGGGCGGATTGGCTCAGGTTCTCTCCCAGCCCCCCAGGGCTCCCCCCACCCCCCCACGCACACACCCTGGCAGAAACTCCCATCAAAATGCTGCTCCTGGGAGCTGGAGCCATAGCACAGCGGGGAGGGCGTTTGCCTTGCACGCGCCGACCCGGGTTCGATTCCCAGCATCCCATAGGGTCCCCTGAGCACCACCAGGGGTAATTCCTGAGTGCAGAGCCAGGAGTAGCCCCTGTGCATCGCCAGGTGTGACCCAAAAAGCCAAAAAAAAAAAAAAATGCTGCCTCTGCCCCAGAGACCCAGGGACAGTCAGTGCCTCGCTCGCCGTACCTACCTCTTATTTTCATTTTATTATTTTGTTTTTTTGGATCACGCCGACAGGTACTAGGGGATTACTCCTGGCTCTGCACTCAGGGGTCACTCCTAGTAGGGCGTGGGGAACCCTATGGGATACGGGGGCTCGAACCAGCAAGTGTCTTCCTCGCTGGACTGTCGCTCTGTCCCTGACTGACCTTCCTTAAGGGAATCAGCTGTGGGCGGGGCAGGCCGGGTTCAGTCCTGACCCTACAGAGGGTCCCCAGGAGCCCCGCCAGGAGTCACCCCTGAGCACCACTGGGTGTAATAGGAAGGAGAGGAGGGAGAGAAGACATAAAGGAGGGAGGGGAGGGGAGGGGAGGGAGGAGGGAGGAAAAGAAGGAAGGAGGGAAGGAAGGAAGGAAGGAAGGAAGGAAGGAAGGAAGGAAGGAAGGAAGGAAGGAAGGAAGGAAGGAAGGAAGGAGGGAGGGAAGGAGGGGAGGGAGGGAGGGAGAGAGGGAGGGAGGGAGCTCCTTTATGGCTCTCCTCACCCTTTGGGAAACAAGGCTCAACCTTGCTGTTTTGTTCCCATTTGGTGGATGAGGAAACTGAGGCACGGAAGCCAATGTGGGCAGGTCAGGAGGACCTTCCATTCCTGCCCTGCCCTCTCTCCACTCCCCCAAGCTGCCCAGACCTGGGTCCCCGTGTCTCGCTCCTGAACTGCTGGGGGGGGGTGGGGGCAGGAAGTGGCTGGGGAGGGACAGGGTCGGGGTGGGGTGCTGAGTTTCTGCCCCCAAAGCAGCTGGAGGCTGAAGGTCCTGGCAGATGGCTAGCAGCACAGGCAGCGGCGCCCCGCCCGGCCCGCCCCACCCCTGCTCCCTCCCCCCCTGCTCTTATGTACCAATTAATCAGCAGACACCCAGGGCTCCAGCTGGGACCCAGTGGGCCTGACTCATTAGTGCTGAATGGCATTAATAAAAAAAAAATATTAGAGACAAATGCGCTGATTCAGGGCCGGTGCCTGTGTCCGCCTGGCTCGAAGCCAGGCTGGGCCAAGGCATAAGGTGTGTGTGTGGGGGGCAGGGTGCAGATCCCACTGCACCCCCCACCCGTGGTGAAGCCGCTCTTTCTTACCTTCCGGGGCCTGCCAGCCCTCTTTGTCAAATGCGCCTCTCTGGGAGCTTCTCGGCTGCGTCTCCTAGGGAAGGGCAGGGGGGTTGAGGCCCCAAGTGCCAGGGCGGGGCTGGTTTCATTCAGGCTGTTTGTTCATTGGTTAGTTTATTCCCATTCCCGTTGCTAACTTCTGTTATTTTATTTATTTACTACTCTGTCGCCCCCCAACCCCCCTAACCAAGCTCCATGATGCTCAGGGCTGACTCCTGGCCCTACGCCCAGGGATCACTCCTGGTGGTACTCGGGGACCCCATGGGGTGTCGGGGACCGAACCCTGGTCAGCCGCGTGCCTGGCAAGTGCCCTCCCTGCTGTCCTGCCGCCCATGACCACACCAGCGGTGCTCGGGGAATCCTCGAGGTGGGGCTGGTGGGTCGCACGGGGTGCTGGGGATCGAACCTGGGTCAGTTGCGTGAGCCCCCAGCCCCCTCCGCGCTGTGCAGCCCCTCCCTCTGGGTGCCGTGCTCTCCCCAGCCCCACCAGCCCTGACTCCTGCCCTTTTAGTCCCTGTACTCGTGGCGCGCTTAGCATCCCAAACTTTCTGTCACTTGGTTTGGAACTGCTTTTATTTGATTATTGATATTATTTGATTTTTGGGCCTGGGGCCATACCCAGCGGTGCTCAGGGGTCACTCCTGGCTCGGGGGCTCTTGGCGGGTGCCAGGATCTGAGCCAGAGCGAGCAAGCATCTTCCTTGCCTGCTGGGTCTGAGTTAAAGGTTCTCCTGTCAGCGGCTGTCGGGGTCCTGAGCGGAGCACCCAGAGTTCCCATTGGGGGTGGCGGGGGTGTGACCGGGCAAGCCTTTTGGATACCAGAGCAGACGCCCATAAGGCATCTCCTGCTTCCTGCCCAGGCACCAGAAACGACCGAAATAAGCCCAGGAGAGATCGTACCTGAGTGTGTGTGTGTGTGTGTGTGTGTGTGTGTGCGTGCATGTGTGCAGGCGATGTGCAGACGTGTGTGCTTGGAATCCATGTGCATGTGTTTGTGAATGTTTGCGTGCATGCATGGTCTTGTGGGCACGGAGGAGTGGGCGAGCTTGAGAATGTGTCAGCATGTGTGTCTGTTTGCATATATGAACAGGTGTGCATGTTTGTGTGCGTGCTTGTGCACGGATGGATCTGTTTGTGTGTGTGAGCATGCATGGATGGACCTGTGTGCATATATGAACGGGGGGTGGGCTTGCTTGAGTTCATGTGCATGTATGAACGAGCATGCATGTTTTTGATATAGGTGTCTGCAATGTGCACACACACACGTGTGTGTGTTTGTGTGTGTGTGTGTGTGTGTGCACACACGCCCATGTGTGCACCTGGTCTTGGACGCTCTGTTGAGAGGCGTGGGACAGGCAGAAGCTGATATGAGGGGGACCCTCACCCCACACAGGTGTCGGGGTCCTAGGGGAACACCCCCTATTCCTCTCTAGCGCAGAAGTTATCCGTGATTTGCTCCCGGCTGAGGCCACGTGGAGCGGCTGCCAGTGAGAGAGTCAGGGTGGTGTAGCCAAACATGGGTGGTGTAGCCTTCACCTTGTTCGTTCTTTTTTTGGTGCAGGGGTGGGGGGCGGGGGGGCACACCCAGTGATGCTCAGAGGTTATTCCTGACTATGTGCTTAGGCATCACTCCTGGCAGTGCTGGGACACCCCATGGGGTGCCAGGGATCAACCCTGCGCAAGGCAGGCGACCTCTCCCCGCCATACTCTAACTCTGGCCCCAGTGACCTTGGGGAGCCCCAAGGGCGCCAAAACAGGGGGTGCCTGAGGCATAGCTGTGGTTGGGAATGTCTCTGTGGGCACCGAGCACAGAGGGGAGGGCCCTGAGGTGCCATGGGGGCTCCACCCGGGGTTTAAAGCAGGGTAGCGGCCCCCGTCCACCCAGGAGAGGGCCTGGGGTCAGCGGGGGGGGGCACTCGGCAGCGGGGGGCAGGAAGAGCCCCAGGAAGACAGATGGGCCACCTGCGCCTCTGGGTGGCTCTCAGGGCTGCGGGCCTGGGCACAGACCCGCCCCCCACTTCGTCCCCCACTGCGTCCCCCACTGCCGCTGTGCTCTCGGGCACCGAGTCCCTCCTCCTGGCCTTCAGCGCTGTTCTTTGGGGGGTGATTAGCGGCACGGCTCGCCAGCCTTGGGTAAACAAAGGCTATTTGTCAGAAGGAGGGGTTCCAGCCTGCCAGGGCCGCTGGCACCCTCAGCTCTGCTAATTAGCACAGCGGCTGTTTCTTGAATGATAATGGGCTGCCTGGCCCGGGATATGGGGGGAACACTCAGGCCGACTGCTGGCCTCTCTCCCCCCCTGCCCCCGGGGCTGGACAGCACCCTGTCTCTGGTCAGCAGGGAGTTAGGGGGTAAGAGTTAAATTAAGGGGTGATAAATCTGGGAACCCTGTCTGGCTCAGACCGAGAGACAGAGACAAATAAAGGGAAGGAAATAGGAAGTCATTTTTGGGGTGCGCTCCCAAACGGGCTCTGGAACCTCAAGCCTTGGGTGAGGCTGGGGCAGAGCCGCACCCTGGGAGAGCCGAAGGGGGCTTTTAAGTTGTCGTGGGCGGGAGAGAAGGGGACGGAGACCAGCGGCCTGCTGTGCTGGGTCTGGCCGGTTACCTGCAGGGGACCGATGTGAGGAAGCATGGGAACGCAGCCTGGGGGTTTCCTGTCAGAGTGGGCCATCAGCCCTGTCTCCTGCGCTGGGGACAGGGTGGTCTTTGATTCTGGGAAGGTCACTGTTCCATCCGCCGGCTGTCCTTCCGTCCTTACTGTGGCTGGCTGCAGAAAATCCTTGCTTCCCCCCCTTCCTAGCCCCCCCCCACACCTCCTCCCCCAGCAGGTGGGGACTGTCCTGGGGGAAGGTGCAGGGGTTCTGGACTGGACAAGGGTCTCAGTTGAGCTTGGGGGGGGGGCACACCTTGCGGTGCTCAGGACTTACTCTGGGTTCTTTGCTCAGGGAGCCTTGGGGGGTCTTCTGGGGTGCTGGTGATTGAGCCCAGTTGGCATGCATAAGGCATGTGTTCTGCCCCCCCGGAACTATCTTTTGGGCCTACTCTGGGCCTTTGTGCCTTGCCAACCATTCACCCCCACCCTCAGCCCCCGCTCCCTGGCTCCTTTGTATGTCTGTATGTATATATAAGCTTTTGGGGTCACACCCAGCCATGCTCAGGGCTCACTCCTGGCTCTGCACTCAGGAATCCCTCCTGGCGCTGCTCAGGGGGCGATATGGGATGCCAGGGGTCGAACCCAGGTGGGCCGCGTGGAAGGCAAACACCCTCCCTGCTGGACTACCACTCTGATTTCCTGCATATTTATTTCATTTATAGTGAAGCAAAATCGTATGTAGTGGGGCAGTAGAGATAGCATACCGGGTAAGACCCTTGCTTTGCCTGTGGCAGACGGGGTTCAATCCCCGGCATCCCATGTGGCCCTCTAAACACCGCCAGGAGGACTCCCGAGCACAGAGCCCGGAGTAAGCCCCAAGCGTGGCAGGGTATTCCCCCACCCACCTGGGATCAAAAAAAAAAAAAAACGTTTTTATTGAAAGAAATTTACATACGGGCCAGAATGGTAGCACAGTGGGTTGAGCACTTGCCTCGCCTGTTCCCAGTTCAATTCCCCGCTTCCCGCCTAGCACCATGAGTCCACTAAGGGTGATCCCGGAGCACAAAACCAGGAGTGGCCTAAACACACACACACACACACACACACACACACACACACACACATACACACACGAGAAAGAAAGAAAAATGAATTTACTTAGATGTGAGGGGAGAGGAAGAGTGCAGCAATCGTCCAGGAGAGAACGTGGCTTCCTCCCGGGGTGGAAAAAGCGGAGGAGAGCAAGAGAGAGAATCCGGGAGAAACTCGGGCTTGGAAAAGCCCGCCAGTCTGTTTGTTTGTTTTGAAGAGAGAATGCAAGCCTTCGGGCTGGAAAATCAATAGACAGAAAACAGGAGCGGAGGCTTTGGCGTCCCACACCTGTCTCCACCCTCCCCCGTGCCCCAGCCTGCGTGTCCTTCCGGTTCTCTGGTTCTTTTTATGCAGATGCAAACAGACGTGAAGACACAGGCTCTTAACTCCCCGCTCTGATGAAAGCTTCTGCCTGTGCTTTGATCACTCCGTGAGGAGTCTGGGAGATATTTCTGGGCCTGCAGAGAGGCGGTCACGTACAGGGGTCCGGGCTCCCGGGCTCCCCCTGTTCAGGATGTCCCCCTAGAAAGCTGGTTGCTTTTTTTTTTTTTCTTTTCCGGTCACTCCCGGCGATGCACAGGGGTTACTCCTAGCTCTGAGCTCAGGAATGACTCCTGGCAGTGCTCAGGGGACCTTATGGGATACTGGGAATTGAACCCGGGTCAGCTGCGTGCAAGGCAAACACCCTACCCGCTGTGCTATTGCTCCAGCCCCCAAAGCTGGTAGCTTTCGTTTGGGGCCTGACCAAGGAATGGGCTCCTAGGGAAGGGACATCTGACCTTCTGCACCTTCTCTCCTGGGGACACTGAGCAAAAGCTCCCGTGTAGGGGAAGAGGGCGGGTGGGGGGCAGGTTGAGTGGCTTTCTGAGTGTCTCAGGTCCTCACGAACGAGTGGACGGGGATGCAGAGATGAACCAGGCCCGGGAGAGGGTCTGGGGCAGATGCCAGCACAAAGCACTCCAGGGGACAAGTTGAGAGTGTCTTTTTGGGGGTGGGGGTGGGCTCACATCTGGCAATTCCCTGGGGTTACTCCTGGTCCTGCACTCAGAGATCACTCCGGGCGGTGGTCGGGGGGACATGTGGGATGCCCGGGGATCGAACCCTGGTCAGCTGAGTGCAAGGCAAGCGCCCTCCCCGCTGGACTATTGCTCCGTTAAGTTGAGAGCATCTTGGTTTCTGTTGTTTTTCATTTTTTGTTTTTCTTTTTGGGTCACACCCAGAATGCTCAGGGGTTACTTCTGGCTCTGCACTCAGGAATTACTCCTGACAGTGCTCTGGGGACCACATGGGATGCTGGGAATCGAACCCAGGTCAGCCACTTGTAAGGCAAACACCCTCCCCGCTGTTGTTATTGCTCCAGCCCCATATCTTGGTTTCTGATGTCTCATTTGCATCTCCCACAGAACTCAGCCCTCCCTCCCCCTTCTCACGAGGTGGGGTTGTCCCCAGGAAGGGGCAGGGAGGGTGGCTGCCCAGGGCCTGCCTGGTCACAGTGGAGGACAGAGGAGACTTTTCTTTTTTTTTTTTTTTTGCTTTTTGGGGTCACACCTGGCAATGCTCAGCTCAGAGATGACCACCTGGCTGTGCACTCAGGAATCACTCCTGGTGGTGCTCAAGGGGACCCTATGGGGTGCCGGGGATCGAACCCAGGTCAGCCATGTGCAAGGCAAATGCCTTCCCCTCTGTGCTATGACTCTGTCCCCACTTTTTTTTTAATTTACTTAGGGTTTTTTTTTTTTTTTTTTTTTTTTTTTTTTTTTTTTTTCTTTTTGGGTCACATCCAGCGATGCTCAGGGGTCACTCCTGGCTCTGCACTCAGGAATTACTCCTGGCGGTGCTCGGGGGACCATATGGGATGCTGGGGATCAAACCCGGGTCGGCCGCGTGCAAGGCAAACACCCTCCCCGCTGTGCTATTGCTCCGGCCCCTTAGGTTTTGTTTTTGAGCCACACACAGCCCTGATCAGGAATTGTCTGACCGGGAAACCGAAATCAGCCGAGACCCGCTCCGTCCCCTCTCTGGAGCAAGACTTCCCCAGAGGCTCGCTCCCTCCGCTGGACTCTCTCTCCGGCCCGGGAACGTCCAGATGGGCCCTCCTGCTGCTCGCTCTCCGTTGCCGGGCTTGTCTGCACGCTCCGTTCCCACCCCCTTGTCAGCTTCAGCCCCAGAGAGGGGGTGTTTGGCCACAGAGAGCCCCCGCATCCCTCCCCGCAGAGTAGGCTTCCGGCAGTCCGGGACGGACAGGCGTGGCGGCTGAAGGCTCGGGGCTAGCAACGCTGCTTCAGGGCCGCCGGGTCCTTGCAGGAGGGAGGTGGCCCCCACGATGCTCTTCCCGGGAACCCTGCCGTGTGGGAGACCCACCTAGAGTGTTCGGGGCTGTGTGACTCTCAGAACCCAGTTGACCGTGGACAGTGCAGGACCAGAACGACCTTAGAATGGACAAGAAGCCATTTTCTTGTCTTTCTTGTTTCTTTTTTAGTTTTGGGGCCACACCTGGCAGTGATCAGGGGTTGCTCCGGGCTCTGAGCTCAGGGGATTCTCTGGGAGGCCGGGGATGGAACCCCAGGTCAGCCGCATACAAGGCAAACGCCCTCCCCACTGTCCTGTCTCTCTGGCCCCTAGATCATGTAACTTCTCCATCCACTGACCTGCCATTGCGCATGGGGTTGTTTCCATACGTTGCCTGTAGTACTAAGTACGGAATGAACGTAAGCGGACCTCTAGTCTTTCCAAGGAATGTTTCTGGGAGGGGGGGACAGGTGCCACCAGACATATTTTGGGTTTTATGGAAGTCCTATTCCTTTTTTTTTTTTTTTTGCGGGGGCACAGTCGGTGATGCTCAGGCATTATTCCTGGCTCTATACTCAGAAATGACTCCTGGCGGTGCTTGAGGGACCCTGTGGGATGCCGGGGATCAAACCTGGGTCAGCCGTGTGCAAGGCAAACGCCCTCCCTGCTATCCTATCGCTTGGGCCCCTCTACTCCTATTTTCTTTCTTTCTTTTAATTTTGGGTCACACCCGGCAATGCACAGGGCTTACTCCTGGCTCTGCACTCAGGAATCACTCCTGGCGGTGCTCAGGGGCCCCTATAGGATGCTGGGAATTGAACCCGGGTCGGCCGCACCGGGGTGCCGGGGATTGAACCCGGCTAGGTTGCGTGCAAGGCCGGCGCCCTCCCTGCCATCTTGCCCACGCGGGGCCCAGCCTGTTTCGGCTCTGGGCTCTGTGCTCGTGCCGAGGAGCACCGCCGCCCGCATTCCCTGCCCCTTTCTCCCTCAGCTGCTCGGGCGCCGCCAGAGGGAGGATCCCGCAGAGAGAGCACTCTCCTCAGGGGCATCGACGCCTCTCTTAGATCGGCCTGGCAAAGCCCCAATTAATTACTGGCGCTAAGTGAGTGGTCTGGAAGCTGGGTTTGCAGTCAATTACCGGGGCTCGCTGAGCTGCTTCATTAACCCCTGCCTCCCGGCGGGGCAGCTGGCACGGCAGAAGTAAAAAGGGGGCCCCCCTTACACACACACACACACACACACACACACACACACACACACACACACACACACACCCCGCCGGGCAGTAATGAGCCGCTCTCCCCCAGGCGACCCCGGAAGGTCTCCCGAGTGAGATTGGACCTTAATTCTCTTCCCCTCCCGGATTCTGGGGTTCCCTGTGTTTTGATCCGTGTGGCGGACGAGCCTATCGAAACCACACTTCCTCTGGGCGGGGGCAGCCCACTGCCACCCCCCAAGTGAACGGGCCTTTTGGGGTGCACGTTTGTCCCGACCCCTTGAGGAGAGCAGGCAGCACTCTGGATTGGACACCCCAAACTTCACTGGTTCTGTCCCTCCAAACCTCTCTCCTGCCCACCGGCCTAGACCTGGCGGAGGGAGCCCACCTGGGTGGACAGGGGGGTCCCGACTCAACCTCGTGTTTCCACCCCTTCTGGGGAGCCCTGTAGCAACCTGTAAGGCTATTGGTTTTGCTTCAAGAAGGTGCATTGCGGGCTGGCACTAGTGTACCGCAGGTCGGTGCTTCCCTTGTGTGGGGCCGACCGGCTTCCATTCCTGGCACCCAGTAGAGACCCTCAGGACCACCAGGAGTGCTCCCTGAGTGCAGAGCCAGTAGTGAGCCCTGAGCACCGTTGGATGTGCTCCCCTCCCCCAAACAAAAACGAACAAACGAAAGGTATATGGTGGCGGAGCAACAGTGCCGCAGTAGGGCGTTTGCCTTGCACACTGCCAGCCAGGGTTCGACCCCCGGCTCCATGTATGATTCCCCGGAGCATCTCCAGGAGCGATCCTTGATTTGAGCTCAGCCGGGTGTGGCCCCCAGACCAGAACACATCGCCCCCGCCCCGTCTGGGTGCAGGGACCCTTGGGAAGGGGGCAGTAGTGGGCAATGCTTGCCACATGGAGGAGGAATAGGCCTGGGTGGCTGGGCCCGCCCCCCCCCCCCGACTGAGCCCTGGGACCCCCGAGGCACGAGAGGGACAGATGTGAGGAGCTGGGACCTCAACCGATCTTGACCTCCCAAGTCGCTGGAGCCTTGTGCGGGCGATAGATTACAGGGCTAGTGGCCCAGTGCCCGGTCTCGAGCGAAGAGGTGGGCCGCAGGCCGAGAGGGTCCGTCCACATCCCATTTGCACCTGGCAGTTGCAGCAGCTGTGGTCGGGGCCGTGGGAATTAGCCTAGTGGGCCCGCGGGCCGGGCCGGGGCTGGGGTTAAGTGGCTTGTTCCGGATCACTGCTCTGTGGAGCCGGGGGGAAGTCGCAGGCTCTGCCATTAGCTGGGGCGGCTTCACGGTGCTTTGGGCTGAATCGTGGGGGGTCGGTGGGGGCCAGACGAAGGGCACCTTCATTCATTTCACGCAGAAGCACAGGTCGGCGGGGTGCCTGCTGGGCCCCTGGGTGCTCAGCCCACAGGCTTATGTGCGGGGCTGAGCCGGTAGCTTGGGATGTGCTACACACACACACACACACAAACACACACACACACACACACGCACACGCACACACACACACACACACACACACGAGTGTGGATGGGATCCCATAAGCTAGTGAAGGAAACTGCAGACCGATGGGGGTTCATGTCATTTGAGATGAGTCCCCGGGGACGGAGTGTGAAGGGCAGGAGAGCCGGCCAGAATGTGGCACCAGAAGGCATCAGCCAGGCCGGGAGAAGAGGCTGGTGTCTTAAGGCCGGGCAATGGGGGCGTTCAGCCCGTCCTCCTGCACGCCGCAGAAGGGCCAGTGCCCGAGCAGCCCGCCGGGCCTCCGCTCTCTGCGTGTTCGGCTACCCTCCAGCAGGGGAACCCCCATCCCAGGGACCCTGTGTGAAGAGGCCCCTGTGGGCCTGGGTTTGGCCACGAGGCTCAATTCTCTCTTTTTGTTTTCTTTTTGCTTTTTGGGTCACACCCGGCGATGCACAGGGGTTACCCCTGGCTCATGCACTCAGGAATGACTCCTGGCAGTACTCGGCGGACCCTGTGGGATGCTGGGAATCGAACCCGGATCGGCCGCACGCAAGGCAAATGCCCTCCTCGCTGTGCTATCGCTCCAGCCCCCCAGGCTCAAATCTCTTGCGGAGAGGGGAGGGGGTCTGCCTAGTTGACCTGGGAGGGCAGATTCAGTGACCTGTCCGCCCTGGAATCGGCCCTGGTCAATAGCATGGAAGCCGGTGATCGTAAAGCCAGCAGTGAGGACCATCAGGAAGGGGGTCGGGTTCAGGTGAGGTGGGTCCCCTCGGGGCGCTCACCCCCCCGCCCCCATCCCCAGGGTGGTGGGCTTTGGGGGGGGGAACAGAAGAGGCGAGACACCCCCGCGCTGCTGTACACGGCCTTTTCTTTGTTGTCATGGTTTGGTACATCTTTAGCATCTGTGTCATACAGAGTGGGGGAGCGACAGCCATGGCTTTTGGTCAGGTTCGGGGGGGCGTGGAGGGGGGGTCCCTCCCCTCCCCCCAGGCACTGACACATGTAAAGGAAGCAGCAGGACACACGGACACAGCACAGGGGTCGGGGGAGCAGGATGGTCGTCCTCCGCCACGGCCGAGGGTCTCTCCCGCGGGTTCTCTTCCACCCCCCTGCCAGGTTCTTCCCAGTGGAGTTGGGGGGTGGCATCGGGAGCCCGGGGGGAGGAGAGGGAGGGGCCTCCTGTCCCCCACATCCGGTCAGTCTGTCCCGGAAGAGGGTGACCCGGCCGGTTGGCAGGAGGCGTGGACAGCCGCACCCATTATGGGGTGCCAGGGTTCTGGAGGTGAGGGCGTGCCCGGTCCTGCCCCCAGGCTCCAGGCTCGGGGGGCGGGGGGCGGCAGGTAGCCGTGTGGTCCAGCTCCGGGGCAGCTGGGCGGGATTCCGACCCCCGCTGGCGCCTCCTCCCCTGGACTCGGGCTCACTTCTCGCTGGCACCCTCAGCCTGGAGGAGCTGGGCGCCCCCCCTGTGTGCAGGAGAGACCTCACCCACCTCCCTAGCTTGGCGGGGCCCACCTGGCCAGTGTCAGGGTGTAGCCGGAAGGGGGGACGACCCCCCAGGCCAGGCCCCGGCGCTCGAGTGTGGGGGTAATGCGTGTGTGCATGTGCGTGTGTGTGTGCGTGTGTGTGTGCGTGTGTGTGTGTGTGTGTGTGTGTGTGTGTCTTGGGGACACCCCTGTCCCCACCCCGGCCTCCTGTTCTCACCCCTGGACCGGGACGGCGCTACACGTTTCCTTTCGGGGCGCCGTAGCCACAGGCTCGCAGTTTGCCGCTCAGCCCCCTCCCAGCCAGTGGGCCCACAGGCTTCCCACCCCCGCTACGTCCTGTCCCTCTCCACGCCTGTGGCGCACACACGCTCCCACGCTAGAGTCTCTCCACAGTGAGGAGTGACGGTTCTCACATCCTCCCTGATCCCAGAGAGAATGGTCCAGGAGTCTTCCCCGCTGGCATCCTGCCCCTGCTGCCTCCTCCAGGAAGACCTCCAGGCCTGCTGCTGGGGTGCCGGCCGGAGTCTGGAGGCATCGGGTCTGCCCCTGGGACACAGGGGTCCTCAGAGAGCACCAGGCCTGCCTTCTGAGGGTCCAGAGCCCCTCAGGCCTGCTAGGGAGATCTAATACGCCAGAAGCTCCCCAGGCCCTCGGCCCCACTGCCCCTCCCGCACTCTCCACGCCAGCATCTGCTCTGGGCTCCTTGAGCCCCAGACCAAGAGGGTTCCGAACACTTGGGCCTCGGTGCGGGGGGAGCTCACGCGGGGTCTAGGGACCCCGGAGCAGGCCCCGCCTTTCTCGGATGTGACGCCCCAGGGCTCCCGAGAACGACCATCCTACCCGGGAGAATAGACACAGACGAGCAGACATTGGGGGGATGCGCGTGGTCCCCCCCCGTCACAGACACGGGGTCCCCTAGTGGGGGCAGAACACGGGGGCACTGGGGAGGGGGCAGAGCAGGGGGACGGGGAAGCTCAGGGCACGGGGGCCGGAGAAGGGACAGACCAGGAACTCTTTCTGGTTCCCTGCACACTCGGGTGGTTTGTCTCGTCTGGAAAGTATTGCAGTCTAACTGATATGGCTTTGACTATTGGAAACGGACAGAGCAGACACGCGTCTGTCTCTGAAAGAAAAGCATAAATCCACTAAAATGGAAAAACCTGCAGAATGCAACCAGGGGGGCGGGGCTGAGAGGGGGTCTCTAGGGCAGGGGTTCCAGGGGTGGGCAAGGCGCCCCCTTCCCTGGCCCCTGCGTTTGGGGGCAGGCCCGGGGGCGGGCCCAGCATGGCTTCTTGGGGCACTGCCTGGGTCTGGCCCAGGGGGTTTTGTGGGCTTCAGGCAGGAGCCCCCCAGGGGCGGGGAGGACGAGAGGCCAAGAACAAGGTCTCCTGTGGGATGCGGCCACCGGCGGCCAAGGGTCCCGGGCCCACCGGGGCATCTCACCTGTGTTCTTTCTCACACGCAGGGCCGCTGAGTGTGTGTGTGTGTGCACTCACACACACACACACACACACACACACACACACACACGGTGCCGCCCGAAGGTTCTCCTGGGCACACACTTCGCTCCTGACCTGCAGGTGGACCCAAACACACTCACACAGACAGGCCGACACGGGACAAGCCCTGTCCACGATGACATGGGGTCACACACCTCGGACTCAGCCTTCAGTCGGGCAGACAGACCCCCACCGGCAAGCACACCCGCCGTCCACTTAGGCAGACCCCACAGAAACCCCTTCCAGAAGCAGATTCCCCACCCCAGAAAGCCAACAGACCCCCACTGGCAAGCCTGGAGGGCTGCCTGACCTCACAATCCAGTCTCCAGCACGGGGCGATGACTGACACATGCACACACACATGTGCACCCGTACACGCAGCCTCATGTTAAATCTCAAGACAGGATTTCATGACCAACACATGCATGCGCGGGCGCGCGCGCACACACACACACACACACACATACAATCTCAGGACAGAATTATGTTGACTAAACACACAGTCTCAAAACAGGATTACGATGACTAACACACATGTAATCTCGGGACAGGGTTAGGCTCACACATACACACCCACATGCACTCATGCACACACCCACACACTCCAGGACAGAATTATGCTCATACACACAGATACGGACACAGACACAGACACTCAGACACACACACACACACACACACACACACACACACACACACACACTCCCAGGACAGGATCCTGTGGCACATACGCCACCACCACACACTTCTCTGTCCCCCCTGCCTGCTGCCGTCACAGCCTGTACCAACCACACACTTTCATCTGCTCTGGGCTCCCCCACACTCCTCCCCCCTGCCGACCCCACAGCCCTTCTGAGGATCTGGGGGTCAGGGGAATACCCGCCCCCCCCCCCCACACACACACATCCCCGAGGAGAGTTTGTCCTTGGCCAGTGTGATGAGTAGACAGACGCCCTCTGTCCAGTGGGAATCGGCTTCTCCCCCAAAGGCTTGGGGCTGTGGCCAGGAAGGGTCCCCCTGGGACCACGGGGCCTTGGAAGCACATGGACAGGGCAGGGAGAGGGGGGCGGGGGCGGGGAGGGATGGGGGCAGTCTGGCTGCGCCGATGGGGGGAGGGTCCCATGGCACAGGCCTTCACTGCCCAATGGCTCCAAGTTTCTTGGGGGGGGCGGTGGAGGTGGGCTTGGGAAGCCCCTTGGCTGGGCAAGCAGGGCCTAGCCTGGCAGTGGGGCCCCTAGGCCTAAGTTGGGAGGGGAGCGGAGGGAGACTCGGGGCTGCCCTCCCCTGGGTCCCCCACCCACCCTCCCCAGATAAAGTCCAAAGAGGATCCGTGTGGAGGGACTGGCTTGGCAGGAGTTATGCCTCTTTGGTGGGGGGAGGAGGGGGCGCGGGGGGGTGTTCGGGGCACAAGGTGCTCCTGGGCTGGGTGCCGGAGGGGGAGAGGGGAGGAGAGCCCCAGGCTCCTGCCCAGGCCAGGCCGCCAGCACCCCGCCCTGACCTGGGGGCGAGGCCAGAGGTCAGCAAGCTGGGCAGGGCCGGAACGTGCCGTCGCTTTGGCTGGCGGGGGACAGTGGTCCCTCCTGGCAGTGGGGTGCATGAAGGAATGTATGGGGGTCACCATGTCACCTTAACACCTTAGGCTTCTTGGAGTGGGGGGCGGGGGGGCGGTCGGTGTCCGGGACACCGGCTTCTCCCCCATCCACGCCACCAGCACCCCTGCCAGGGGGGAAAGCAAACTTCCCTTCTTTTTCGGGCTACTCGGAAAAAGAGGTGGGGGCCGCAGACCCCCGGGGGTGCAGGGGAGGGGGCGCTGAGGAGGAGGAGCCCCTGGGAAGGGGTTGGGGGGGGCAGAGGCCAACTGATGTTTCCCCCCTTCAGAATTGAGACGGAACTGAAGAAAGAAAGAAAAGAAACACCCCTCCCCCCGCCCCCCCACCAAAAAAAAATATAATGAAGTGGCGCAGGGCTGGGGCCTGGCGGCGCGTTACTTCTTGAACATGTCCTGCAGCGGGCCGGGCAGGTACTTGAGGACCGTGTCCAGGATGCTCTCGTCCTCCTCCTCCTCCTCGTCCCCGCAGCCGGCCGGGATGGCCTTCTTGGGCCGGGTCAAGCTTCCCTCGCAAGGCTGCTCCAGGGCCGCCTTCTCCTCCGCCTCCTTCTCCTCCTTCTTCTTCAGCCCGTACTGGGGGGGGGGGCGGAGAGAGAAGGGGGGGTCACTGGCATGTGGGGGGGGCAGGGCCCGCCCAGCCCCCTTCCTTGGGAGGCACACTGCTCGCAGTCGGAGACTCTGTGAGAGTCCGCCTTCTGGGGACCGAGCGACAGCCCAGTGGGGAGGGCACTGGCCTTGCACGTGGCCACCCCGGGTTCGATCCCTGGCATCCCCTGGGGTCTCCCAAGCCCCCACTAGCACAGAACCCTGAGCATGTCATGAATGCCGGCTCGGGGTCACTTCTCTGCCCCTTTCAGACCCCTCCCACGGCCCTCCGGGAGCATACACTACCCCACCATGTTTAAAGCCCCGTTTATTTTTTGTGGGGGGTGGGCATGCTCAGCCATGCTGAAGGCCGACTCCTGGCTCTCCACTCAGGGACCACTCCTGACAGTGCTGTGGGATGCCGGGGGTCGAACCTGGGTAGACCGTGTGTGAGGCCAGTGTCCCCCTGCCTTCCGGCCCCATGGAGCCCAATTTTTGTGACAAACCCAGACTTCAACAGCAGAGAACCGGGACTGATCACCCTGGAGGAATCCCGTTGGACGGCAGCGGGACCGTCACTGGGAGTGGCAGGGGGCAGTGCCAGGCGCTTAGGGCACTGGGGTGCTTTCCCAGCTCTGTTCCAGCTGCGGGTCCCCAGGCTTTGGGGTGGGAGGTCTCGGAGCTACAGCAGCCAGCACAGGGGGCGCGGCCAGGTGGATTCGCTGAATTAATTCCCAGAAACCACAGTTCTTATCTGGTGACACCCATTTTTCTGACGAAATTGAGGCTCAGAGTGGGTGTGAGCCCAAGGGGGTGTGCTGGGATTCAGGGGAGCCTCGGGGCCTGGATTTGTAGCCATGGTCTTAGCTCTTTGCACTGGGAGGGCCCCACTGGGGGGGGGTGTCTCGATTTTGTTTGGTTTGGGGAGGGTTGGTGTTTGGTGTTTGGGGACGATGTCTGGTGAGGGGGGGAATGCAAGGAGGGAGCCATAGTACAGCAGGTACAGAGCACCTGCCTGGCACAGGGCGACCCAGGTTTGATCCCCTGCATCCCTCATGGCTCCCTCGAGCACTGCCAGGGTGATTCCTGAGTGCAGAGCCAAGAGTAAGCCCTGAACACCTCCCGGGTGTAGCTCCCCCCCAAAAAAACCAAATAAATAGATTTCCAGTAACGAGAACCTCCAGCTTGCAAAGTAGGCCCTGCAACCCACAACGACCTTTGGGGGAGGTGAGGGGGGCGTGGGCGTGGTGGTCTCATGGTGGTCTCACCTTGTCTCGGATTTGCTGCCGGACCTTCTCGCGCTCAGCCTCCATGCGGGCGTGCTTGGCCTTGCGCTCCTCCTCCTGCTGCCGCAGCGCCTCCTGCCGCTCCTCCTCCTTCTTCTGCGCGTCAGGGTCCTTCTCCTCCTCGCCCCCCAGCATCTTGCCCATGTCCTTGGTGGCCCCTGCGGAGGTGAAAGGAGGGGTGGGCGGGATCAGGGCCCTAGCCCCGCCTCCACGCTGACCCAGGGGCGGAGTCAAGGGTGTGCTGGGCGGAGCCTTGTGTGGTGGGCGGAGTAATGCGTCGTGGGTGGAGTCTAATGTGTGATGGGCGGAGCCTCATGTGTAGTAGGCGGTGCTTTGTGTAGTGGGCGGAGCATAGTGTGATGGGTGGGGTCTCGTGTGTGGTGGGCGGGGCTTGGTGTAGTGAGCGGAGTATAGTGTGTGATGGGTGGAGCCGCGTGTGTGATGGGTGGAGCCGCATGTGTGATGGGTGGGGCCAGGGTATACAGGGCAGAGTTCAGTGAGTGGTGGGCAGATTTATTGCATTGTGGGCGGGGCCGGGGGCGTTGGGCGGGGCCTTGGCTCCAGCAGGGCTCTCACCTCCCAGGGCCTGCTTCATGACGAAGTCCATGATTCCGGCTCGGTTAGCAGTGTGGCCTCACCCGCAGCTGGATTGGCGTGCAGTGCTCTGGGCAGGTTTGCTTCAGGGCCACGTGGCAATCTGAACAGAGGAAGGGGCAGGGTTCAGATGGGGGGTGGGGGTGATGGCAACCGCTGTGGCACAGACCCCCTCTGGCCCCTGCTGTACTGTGTCAGCCACCTCTGTGCTGGCAAGTGGACATCCAGTGCCGATGGAAAAATGCTCATCGAGGGCCCGAGTGATACTGTAGCGTCCAGGGCGCTTGTCTTGCACGTGGCAGACCCAAGTTCAATCCCCAGCACCCCATAGGGCCCCCCAAGCACCTCCAGGAGTGATTCCTGAGTGCAAGACCAGGAGTAACCCCTGAGCACCACTGGTTGTGACCAAAACCCTGCTTGCCTTGCAGGTGGCAGCCGTGGCTGCCATCCTGGTTCAGATACCTTGGGCCACTGCGAGAGGCTCTTCTGAGCACAGAGCTAAGGACTTGCTCACTGAGCATCCCTGGGTGCAGAGCCCCAGCCCGCCCCTAAAACCAAAACCAAACAAAAATGTCTCATCTTAGGCGGGAGAGACAGCTCAAGACTGCTCGTGCAGGAGACCAGGGGCCCATCCCAGGTACCAGCATTGTTACTGCCTTCCCCCCAAACCAAAAACGAGTAAGAAAAAAAGTAAAAGAAAGTAAATCCTCATCTGGGAGGAAGAGAAGAAGAGGGGTTAGGGGGCTGAAGTAATAGTACAGCGGGTAGGGTGCTTGCCTTGCATGCGGCCAAGCTAAGTTCAATCCCGGGCATCCCATAGGGTCCCCCGAGCACTGCCAGGAGTAATTCCTGAGTGCAGAGCCAGGAGGAAGCCCTGAGTATCGCTGGGTGTGACCCAAAGAGCTGAGAAGGAGAGAGCGAGAGCGAGAGAGCGAGAGAGCGAGAGAGAGAGAGAGAGAGAGAGAGAGAGAGAGAGAGAGAGAGAGAGAGAGAGAGAGAGAGAGAGAGAGAAGGGAGACAGAAGGGTGGGGAGGGAGGGAGAGAGAGAGAAGGGCGGAACCCCTAACCTTGATCAGAACAGATGCTGGAATGTTCCAGAGAAGCAAAGAAGCAGGAAGTTGGAGTCAAGGGGTGCAGGTGGGGTGGAGGTGAGAATTGAGCCCACGGTAATCCAAGGGCTACACCAATGAGCCACTGCCACGGGGCTGTGAGGCCTTCACCTCCCTTTTTTGGGGGTCACACCCACACCCACACCCAGTGGTGTTAGGGATCACTCCTGGTGGGGCTCAGGACACCATGGGGTTTTGAACCTGGGTTGGCTGTGTGCAAGGCGAACTCCCTCCCCACTGTGCTACTGGCTGGTAGGTCGGCCCCTGCCTTTCCCCCTTTGCAGCTGAGAGGACAATGCCCCAGGCCCTGGAGGTGCCAGCTGCCCCCCCCACCCCCGTGTGCCTGTGAGTAGGGGGTGTGGTCAGTGAGCAGAGCATAAACAGACCCAGACATATGAAATGCGCCGCAGGGGAGAGATGAGCCCTGTCAGTGTGGCGTGCGTGTAAGTTGCGCCTTTTATAGCTTCCTATTGATTTCCCATTGCAGGCCGCGCCGAGGTTGGCGCCATCATTCTCGGCTGGGGTCTCTCGAGTCCCCACCTTGAGGCCCTGCCGGCCATCAGCTAACTCTCCTTTCCCTCTCCCTAAATCACCAGCTCTCCTCTTTCCCCCCCCCCCAATGCCTTCCCCTCTCTTCCCCCCACCCACTTTTATTGTATTTCTTCTTTGGCCTCCCGAGATGTTCCCCAGATCCAACCTTCACGGCCACGTCAATATAGAGAGTAGATGAAAGTGGAAATGTTCATGGGTGTCTGGGGATTTGGGTCGGTTTATTTGTTTGGGGGCCAAGCCTGGCCATACGCAGGGCTGACTCTTGATTCTGTGCTCGGGGATTACTCCTGGGGGTGCTGGGGTGGGAGTGGGGGGTTCGGGACACCAGAGATCAGCAACCCAGGTCAGCCACAGGCAAATCAAGCAACTTTCTTGTTGTTCTCTCTCCTCCTTTCCCCTCCCTCTTTCCACCCCTCCATTCTCTCTGGGAAGCCCAAGTGCTGTTTGTGGGGCCAGAGAGACAGGACGGGGGCAAGGTACTGGCCTCGACGTTTACTCGAGCACTTCCAGAGCAGTCGATTGGCTGTTTGCGAGAGGGGGAGAGAGCAGGGCCGGGAGAAATGCCTCCCCAGCGACTTAGCATTAGACACACTCGGGCTGAAATCCTGACTCTTAACATTTAGCGACGGGGCCAGCCTGGGAAGGCTGCTGGCATTCGTTTCCTTGCACAACCCGCGTGTGGGGAAGGTGACCCCGGCACATGGTCAGGTCGAGCTGGTGCCACCCCTTTAGCTGACTAATGTCTAACATCGTGGGTAGTTTTGTTTAGGAAGAAGGTGCCCCCAAGGGACAGGATATTCAGGCCATGGGGTAAGGCAGGGGGGGCAAGGGTCCCTGCTCTGATGAAGTCGGAAGGCAGCTCCCTTCCCCAGCCCCTCCAGACCCCTCCTGGGACCCCGAGCATGGGGGGAAGTGGTTGCCCTTGGGACAGGAAGTGTAATAAAGCCGCCGGTTTCCAGAATGGACTCCTGGGGGCCGGAGCTATAGTCCAGCAGGGAGGGCACTTGTACATGGCCCCCCTTTGGTTTGAGCCTTAGCATCCCCTAGGGTCCCCCAAACACCACCAGGAGTAATTCCTGCACGCCAGGGTATGCACCCCTCCCCAAGTAACAAAACAGGGGCCTGAGTCTCCCCCTTTGGTTCCTGGGGGCCCCCATAACTGGCAGGTGGTCGTGGAGGGGAATTGGCTCCCGACCACACAGTTTGGTCCCCAGGGCACCTCGACTGGCCTTTCACCTCCTGCCCCCTCCTCCCTGGCCCCTGAGGCTTCTTTGTCCCTTTGTGTGTGTCCCCACCTCCCTCCTGCTTCCATCACTCACTTCTTCCGTCTCCCCATCAAGGCTGCGCCTCTCACTGTCCCACCCCACCCTGCCCCCCACTTCTTTTTCCTTCCAGCAGCAACTTGCTCCCCACAGCTTGGACCCCGGGGGTCAGAGAGGTGAGTACAGCGGACAGGGCGCTTGCTTTGCACATGGTCAACCCGGGTTCGATCCTCCTCGGCAGCCCAGAGGATCCCCAGAGACCACCAGGAGTGACCCCTGCGAGCGGAGCCACACGCCAGCCTTGAGCACTGCTAGGTGTGGTCTCCAAAACCAAAAATCGGAACAACTCAGACCCCAGCTCCTGGTGGCCCGTCCCCTCTGACCTTTCTTTCTTTTTTGCTGTTTTTTTTTTTTCTTTTTTGGGTCACACCAAGCGATGCACAGGGGTTACTCCTGGCTCTGCACTCAGCAGTTACTCCTGGAAGTACTCGGGGGACCCTAGTGGATGCCAGGGATTGAACCTGGGTCATCCGTGAGCAAGGCAAGCGCCCTCCCCACTGACTAGCACTTGGCCCGTCACTGAATACATCTTAGCTGGGCTTCAGGAATACCCTGTGCTGCCCCTACCCTATCCCCTCCCCGTTCTAACATAAATTGAACGTCCCCCCCGACTGTATCCCAGGCAGTATGCTAGGCACTGCTGACTAGACAGACGAAATGGGGTTCTCCAGATTGTATTCTGCAACGGTGTGGAGAGGGGCCAGGGGACTGATAACTGATTTTGAATTGGGAGTAAGAGTGTGTGTGTGTGTGTGTGTGTGTGTGTGTGTGTGTGTGTGTGTGTGTGTGTGTGTGTGTGTGTGTAAAGAAGCAATGAATAAGCCAAGAAATACTCAGGGACCTACTTGGGAGAGTCTTCAAAGGTCCAGAGCACATGAGGCCCTGAGTTTTCTCCCCAGCACTTCATGGATACACACACGCACACATTCTCTCTCTCTCTCTCTCTCTCTCTCTCTCTCTCTCTCTCTCTCTCTCTCTCTCTCTCTCTCTGTTTTGTTTTGTTTTTACTTTTTTTTTTTAGGTCACACCCAGCAATGCACAGGGGTCACTCCTGGCTCATGCACTCAGGAATTACCCCTGGCAGTGCCCATGGGACCATATGGGATGCTGGAAATTGAACCCGGGTTGGCTGTGTGCAAGGCAAACACCCTACCCACTGTACTATCGCTCCAGCCCCTCTCTCTGTCTCTTTGTCTCTCTGTCTCTGTCTCTGTCTCTCTCCTGTGTCGTAGTATTGAACCTGTCAGCTCAGTGGGCCAAAAGTACCTTCCAAGACTCCTGAGAACTGCTTAGGAGGTAACCCCCCATCACCACCCCCACAAAACTAAAAGGGAAATGGTCCGACTTCCCTCTTGCTCCCCTCTCTCAGATGTCCTGAAAGGCTCACTCTAGCCCCACGTGTCAGCTCCCTCACCAGAACATCTATCTGTGTGGGTGGTATTTAGGGCTTACTCCTGGCTCTGTGCTCAGGGATCACTCCTGGTGGCCCAACAGGGATCGGGGAACCTTATGGTGGTGCCAGGGATCAAACATGGGTTGATCTCATGCAAGGCAAAGTGATTCTCGCTGTACTATCTAGGCCCTTCCTTCCTTCCTTCCTTCCTTCCTTCCTTCCTTCCTTCCTTCCTTCCTTCCTTCCTTCCTTCCTTCCTTCCTTCCTTCCTTCCTTCCTTCCTTCCTTCCTTCCTAAAAAAAGGTTTTTGATTTTGGACCATACCCAGTGGTTCTCAGGGCTTCCTCCTGGCTCTGCACTCAGGGATCACTCCTGGTGGGGTTCAAGGGACCCTGTGGGGTGCTGGGGATCAAACCTGGGTCAGGCATATGTACGACAGGCACCCTCCCTGTTGTCCTGTCACTCACACACAGATCAGTGATTTCTGGGTCACTAGAACCTCTTCACTCAGGTCTCGAGGCAGCCCCAGTGTTCCTTGCCTTCCCTTCAACCCAGCGGCACCCCCATGCCTTCCTGGGGTGCAGAGGAAGGCTGTGGAGCTCTGGGAGCTGACCTGAAAGGAGGAGGGACATTGGGGAGCTAGGTGGTACTGACCCCCAGGTCTTGGGCAGGCGAGCAGCCGGATGCATGAGAGATGGCCCCTGCAGTGTGCTCAGATTGTAGGGGGCTGTGACCGATGCCAGCTAGTGTGAGCTCCTGGAATGGCGCCCCCCAGTGCCTTCCCCTCCTTCCTGCCCCAGGCCGCTCTGCAGCACCTCCCCCCCCATCCCTGAACCCCCTTCCTCACGCCTGTCCTCCCCTCTCTGAGCTTCTCCCTCCCCAGCTCCTTCTCCAGGAGACCACACACACATGCACACGTACACACGCACACACGCTCACATGTACGCATGCATACACACACTCGGTTCCCATCCCTCCTACCCCTCACTAACTCTCCAATCCTCGGGCTTCCTGGGAGAGCTGAGATGAGCCCTCTCTGCTCAGCCCAGGATATTTTTTACTGCACTGCAGCACGACACCTCCACATCAGCCCCCCAGGATTTCCCCCTCTTTTCTGGAATCTTCTGGAATCTTCTCCTGAATTCCATGACACAGCTCTCTTGTGCTTGCACCCCTCCCCCCCGCAGCCCCCCAGCCCCAAGCTGCTTCAACCATCCACATGGGTCATCTCTCTCTCTCTCTCTCTCTCTCTCTCTCTCTCTCTCTCTCTCTCTCTCTCTCTCTCTGTGTCTCTGACTGTGTCTGTCTCTGCCCAGGCTCTCTTCATGCCTATCTGAGCAATCTCCCCCTGCCCCTTGCTTCCGCCCCTTCCTTTCCCCACCCGCCTTGGGATCACATCGACCACCCCCACCCCGTGGCATAGTACCCTGTCTCGCTGCTCCCACCCAGGTCGGCACACTGTAATCCTCTGTCCCGAAACTGCCCCAAGATTAATCTCAATTTCAGTCATTTCGGGAAGGAGCGAGAGTACGGCGGGTCAGGTGCGGGCCAGGGCCCCTGCGTGGAAACCTCCACAGCACGCAGCCGCCTCACCCACCCCCCCTCCCACTCCTGCCTAAAAATCTAGAATGTTCCCCCGGCACCTCCCCCTCCGGTCCTGGTCACTGTCCCTAGAGGGAGCTGTCCTCAGAGCCAGGACTCTGGCTGGGCCCAGTTTGGGGAAGGGGGTATTGAGGGAGAAGCTGGGGAGCAGACGCCACCCTCCTCCCGGTGTCTCTGCTCCTGCAGCTGCTGCAGGCTGCGAGGTGCTGGGCTGGTGCATCCCCCTGGCTCCCCGCACTGCACCCCCACCCGCACCCACACCCGCACCCACACCTGCACCTCCCTCCTCCACGGGGCCGGCTGGTTAATCTCCCAGAGAGACGATTTGCTCCCGTGTACAGAGCCAGGAACAGCTCCCCACGGCCTTGTTCAACACACAAGTCCTCCAGACGACCTTCGTGCCCCCAGCACAGCCCTGCGCCCGGGGCGGGCGGGGAGCCGGGTCTGGGTGGGAGCCTCAGCACCACTGCGGGTGCGGGTTGGAGGCAGGCGGTGGCCAGCCCTCCTACCTGGGCGGGGGGGGGGGGGGCTCAGCCTATGACTTTATGGTGGTTTTTTTTCTTTTTTCTCCCAGTTTGGGCCTCATCTGGGAAACAGAGGCACCGCACAGCGCCGCCCGGGGGATGTGGTGGATATTCCACTAAACTCCTGCAGGACGGGGCAGAGATGCCTCCCAAGGCTGGCATGCACATCTGCTAGACCCCAGACCCTGAGATTCCATCCCCAGCCTCGCAGGGTCCTCCTGAGCCCTGCTGGCTGACGGCAGACCCACCCCCAAACAGAACTGAAAAGGGGCCCAAAGCAACAGAGCGGCAGGGAGGGTTGATTGCCTCGCACCCGGAGACTGCAGTTCAATCCCCGGCATCCTATATAGAGTTCCTTCCAGCCCCACCCGGAGTCATCCCTGAGCACAGAGCCAGGAGTTAGCTCTGAGCCCTGCTGCCTCTAGTCCCCAAAGGTGGGGGGGGAAACCCACAAATAAATCAATGAGCGCTCGAAGTGCGCGTCCCAAGGTTTGGACGGGACTGTGTGTTTGGGGCTCATTGGCTGTGTGTGGTCCTTGCTGAGTCGCAGAGCGGGTGTCTGTCCCGTCTTTGGTTGTCAAAGGCTCTGTTCTAGCATTAACCCCGCCGGGAAATTTCTCCCAGGAAACGCGATGCGTTTCTTTTGAATCTCCAGCCCCCTCCCCCTCCCCATAGCCCTGTTCTGGGCCCCGCAGCGCCTGTTCTCTGGCCAACTGCGGCCCCTCTGGGTTCCTCGGGACGCTGCAGAGGCCCCTCGGACTCATTTCTCTCTGAGTCCGGCGGCGTGTGTGCGGCTCCCGGGGTCCCTGCGGCATTTGAATGTTGCCCAGGCGTCCGCCCGCCCGGGTAGGGGAGAGGGGAGCCGTCCAAAGTGTGATCCGGCACGCCTCGCCGGGCCGGGAGTGAGGCTGCGCGAGCGCGTGTGCGTGTGCGTGTGTGTGCGTGTATGTGTGTGTGTGTGTGAGTGTGTGTGTGAGCTGTGTGCGGGGCCCTTTGGCCCGCTCTGCCGGTAGGAGCGCGGAGGTCCTGCAGCTTTGCGGACCCTGGAGGGATGCGGCCGGGCCACCAGGGGGCGCTCCTCGCGCTGCCGCGGGAAGCCTCAGCCTGTGTCCCTAGGCATGAAGGATGGGGTTGGGGTTGGTGGTCTTGATGTTGGGAGGTGGTGGGGGGCCAGGGGAGGGGGAGGGTCTGGAACAGAGGAGGGGAGCCGAGTAGGATGGGGGAAGGGCGTTGTTCCTGCGTCCGGTTACCGTGCATCCAGCGAGCCCGGGACCCCATTGTGCCGTTTAGGGCCCCCCCCCCTTCCCTCACCCCTTCTTGCCAGGAAGCTACCGAGGAAGCATCTTCTCCGGCTTGGTTGTCTGAACCCCGGGGAGGTTTTCGGGCCCGGGCCGCCATCTGACATGCCAATTCGGGCACCTGCAGTATTTGTCCTTGTGTGTGTGTGTGTGTGTGTTTTCCCCTTCTGGCTCCCACTCTGGCTTTTTCTTTTTTTCTTCTCCTCCTGCTCCCCTCACCTCCCCAACTCCTGATCATCTACTTGCTCTTTCTTTCTTTTTCTTTCTTTCTTTCTTTTTTATTTTTGCTCATGGCCTTGGCTCCCTGCCCCTCACCCCCCACCCCGGAGAAGGGAGGTTTTGGGAGGGGAGATGAAGGGCCAGAGCTTATGGGGAGAGGGAAGGGAATCAGATTTGCAGAACCACAAAAAAAAAAAAAAGGGAAAGGGGGGGCTTCTCACTTCCTCTTTCAGCAGAGCGGGCGCCCTTGCCCTCCCCCCGTGTCCCCAGGCAGTGCGGCCCTGGACTTCCCAGTCTGGGTCCCCCCAGCAGCACCCCGAACCCCAACACGCATCCCTCCAGCCAGAGCCCCATCTCAAACTTTGCTGGGGAGGGGGGTCCGGGAGACAGGCCTGGGCCACCGGGGCCGTGTGAGAACAGATCGTCCCGTTGCACGCGCGCACCCCAACAGTCGACATTTGGGGTTCTTCCCTCCACCTTGGGTCTGTCGGCCCTCCTCCTCCTCCTCCCGCCGCCTCCCGCGGAATCACTCGGGGAGCACAAACTGTACCCCTCCTCGGAGGCGGCTCTCTCCTACCCACTCCTGGCCAGAAGCGCCCCCCACCCCCACCCCCACCCCCAGCTTAGCCCGGCCGCCCTCTGCCCCCTGCAAGCTGCAAGTTGTTCTCTGAATTGAGTCTTGAGTCTCCCGCTGCCCGTCCTCCGCGGGCCCCTCGTCCTGCTCCGGGGGAGCTGGGCTAGTCGCGGGCTCCTGGCCGGGGGCCGGAGAGGGGAACGGGGGACCCCCCCTCCGGGCCGAAAGGCGGCCCCCCCACCCCCAGCTCCGGCGCGCGCGGCGGTTCCCCCCACCCAGCGGGGAGCTGTCCTTTCAGCACCACGGCGAGCGCGCCCGCCCGCCCCGCCGCGGCTGGGGCACTGCACCCCCGTCCCCTGCACCCCACAGCAACCCCCCCACCCGCAGCTTCCAGCCGTGCACCCCCCGCCCAGCTTCCCGGGACCGCCCCGCGGCCTCAGGGCCGGAGCCGGGACCCTGTTGCCCGCGGCTCGGCCCCGCCCTCCCGGCCCGCGGCCAGCACCGACCTGGCGCTCCGGGTCCGGCTCGCTGCAGGCTCCGCGCGGCTGGCAAGGCGGCGCCCGGGCTCTGAGCTCGCTGCTGCCGCCAGCGCCGCGTGCAACTCCGCGGGGCGAGCTGGGGCCCCGGCTGTGCGGGAGGCGCCCTCCAATCCCGCCCCTCTGCCAGGCCCTGACGCGCTCCTGCTCCCCTTCCAGATGGGAAATTCAAATCTCTCTCTCTCACTCTCTCTCTCTCTCTCTCTCTCTCTCTCTCTCTCTCTCTCTCTCTCTCTCTCTCTCTCCCTCTCTCTCCCTCTTTTCCCTCCCCTCTCTCCCCTTCTCTCTTCCTCCTTCCCCTTCTGCCCACCTCTCCCCCTTCCTCCCTTTCCCTTCTCCCCTGCCCGCCTCTCCCCAGCCTCCTTCCCCCTATCTCTTCTCCCTAATTCTCCTTCTCCCCTCTTTCTTTTCTCTCTCTTTCTCCCACCCCTCCAGCCCTTTCTCCCAGCTGCATTTTGCAGCTCACAAGAATCCCAAATTGCAGCTTCTGCAGAAGTGCCCCTGGGGCAGGACAGGGCAGGGCAGGGTAGGGTGGGGAAGTGCTGGGCAAAGCAGGGAGAAGCCTGAGGGGGTCCTTGACAGCTTTGACCATCCCCTCCACACCCCCAACCCAAGGTTCCAAGCTCACCAGTTCAGAAGAGCTCCTTCTGGCTGGAGAGACAGGATGGGGGGGGAGGAGGGCGGTGCAGTCCCTGGCATCCCTTCGGGTTCCCCGAGCCCCGCCAGGAGTGAGCACAGAGCCAGGAGTCAGCCCTGAGCACCGCAAAAGTCCCCTTTTGAGAATTCCCTCTGGACTCAGTGGGTCTCGGTTCTCTTCCTTGCCCCCCTCCTGTGCCCCCTCTCCTCCCCCAGCCCAGGGTGAGTTCTCCTTTCTTCAGGTCCTTGTCTCTGGGAGCTCTTCTGCGGCCCTGTGCCTCTCCCTGGGAAATCTCCCAAGTGCAGGACGGACCCCCCCCCCCATAGTGGGGACAGACACGGGTGGTCCCTCTGCTTCCTCGAGCCCCTCCAGCTCTTATGAAAATCAGCCAACTTGATTCTGGAAAGACATTTCTTTCTCGGGACGGGGAGGGAAGAAAGAGGAACCCCACTGGGGGCCTCTCTGCTCCCACCCCCGGCCCTTTCCTCCTCCTCCTCCTCCTCCTCCTCCTCCTCCTCCTCCTCCCATCCTCCTTCCTCCCCCCATCCTTCTCTTTTCACCATCCTCTTCGTTCTCCCTGCCATCTTTGGGTTCCAGGAACTGGAGGGATAGCCCCAGCGGGCAGGGGCCGGCCCTGGTTTGATCCCCGTCATCCCGCAGGGTACCCCCTACCCCACCGGGAATAAATCCCTGAGCGCAGAGCCAGGAGGAAGCCCTGAGCCCCACCGGCTGTGCCCCCACCCCAAATCCCACCCACCTTTGGGTTCCAGAAGGCTTTCTCCCCTCTAGCTCAAAAGACTTCGGAGGAGAGAGGCCTTGCCCCGGGGACCATGGGCAGCCCCATGGCCTGGTGGTGGCTCGGGCGTGCCCAGCCCAGCCAGGGCGGAGAGGGAGAGGGCTGCGGCTTTGGATGGGGTTAGTCTCCTCCCCATCTAGGAGCTGCCAGGGAGAGCTGTGGGGGTTTCCCAGGCCGGGAGCCACGAGAGAAAAGAGCGGTTTTGCTCTAAGGAGGCAGTGATGCGTGTGTTGGGGAAAGGCGGGGAGAGACTTTTTCTTTTCTCATGTAGCTCCACAGCTGAGGCCTCCGACAGGAGAGGGGGGTGTCATTGAAGGTCATGGGTGGCCACGCCTCCTAGATTGGAGTTGCTTGGGGAAGCCCATCTCTGGACTGAGGGGCTCGGGCGAGGAAGCCCCTTCCTGGCCTACACGGGAGCCCTCGCTGACTCTTCCTTTGGCATTGTCCTTCCTTTTCCAACCAGGACGCTCGTGGGGGTGGGGGTGGGGGTGCGAGGTGGGGATGGCGGGGTGGATTGACTAGAACAACTCAGCCGGGCTCCTTTCTGCCCAGTGGAGGTGGTGGTCAGGGGCAGGGTGTGTTTCTGGACTGGAAGATGAACGGGCCATTGTCCCCGTCATCCTGAGACCCAGGGAAAGGCCATCTCCTCTGTCCCCTTCTTCCTCCTTTCTGCTGGGGCTTCTTCTAGAACCACGGTGCCGTGAATGGCGCCTGGCTGGCAACACTCTCGGTACAGCTGGGGTTTTTCCACAGCCGGCATTGCCTGGGGTGTGGACGTTGACCAAGCCGGGCTGCAGAATCCAATCCAGTCTCCAGGAGCCCCGGGACTGAGTTCCGTGTGTGTGTGTGTGTGTGTGTGTGTGTGTGTGTGTGTGTGTGTGTGTGTAGGATGAGGAGAGTGTAGATTGGCTTGAATGTGGTTCGAAGGGCAGGGAGAGGGGCCCCTGGACATGCTTTCAGGTGAGGGAAGGTGGAGGGAAAAGGGGGTGTTGAGGGAACCCCACCGGAAGGAGAGAGCATGGGAGGGCTTTGCGCCTTGGAAGACTTGGCCGTTCTCCTTGGGGTCTGGCCAAGAAATGATTGGTGGGTGGCTACGGAGTCCGTGCAAGAGAAGGTACTAACTACTCTTTATAATTTTTCCTGTTCTTTAGGCCATACCTGGGCGTGCTCAGGGTTGATTACTGGCTCTGTGCTCAGAGGTCACGCCTGGCAGGACTTGGGGGACCCGATAGGGTTCCATGGATTAAACCCTGGCCAACCGCGTGCAAGGCAAACGCCCTCCCCACTATGCTATAGCTCCGGGCCCTAATTACTCTTTTTTTTTTCTTTTTGAGTCATACCCAGCAATGCACAGGGATTACTCCTGGCTCTACACTCAGGAATTATTCCTGGCGGTGCTCGGGGGACCCTATGGGATGCTGGGAATCGAACCTGGGTCAGCCGCGTGCAAGGCAAATGTCCTACCCGCTGTGCTATCGCTCCAGCACCCCCTAATCACTCTTTTTAAAGGAGCTGAAGGTAGAATGAGTGAAGGCAACACCAGGCAAAGGGGATGGGGGTTGGGGGAGACGGGGAGTGGGGTCAGCGGAATTTGCGGGGAGCAGACAGAAGAAGCACGAAGAGAAAGAAGCCTGAGCGATGACACCCCTCAGGGTCCTCCGAGCCAGGCGTGATCCCTGAGCACAGACCAGGAGGAAGTCCTGAGCACTAATGCCGGGTGTGGCGCCCCCCACCTCCCCCCAAAATCTAAACTATAAAAAAGAACCTCGTGGGGGGGGGGGGTTGGCGCTGTCCAGCGGCCGCCGGTGCTGGACCCTGGACCGCTTGGCCTGGCCAGTTTCCCATCTCCGGAAGTCAAGCAGCTGGACGGCCAGGGCTAGCCGAAGCCCCCTTTGAACCCGAGCTCTGGCGAGTCTATAAAAATCCCACACGAGCTGCTCTATGAATCATGTCTGGGGATGCAAAGGACAGCTCAATTATGTTTCGGCGGCTTCCTCCCGTTGAGTGATGAGGGGTCCGTCATGGTGCTGAAGCCACGCAGGCTGCGCGGGGAAGGAGATGGAGCCGGGAGGGAGGCAGGGCAGAGGGGGAGACGGGGCAGGGGGACACAGGCTCCTCGGCCGCCTGGCCAGCCTGCATGTGGCTTCTCAGAGTCTGGCGGTCCTGGTACCAAGGGCAGCAAACTCATGCAGATACTAGAAGCATTTCTTTTTTTTTTTTTTGGCGGGGGGGGGGCGGTGTTGATTTGGGGGCCACACCCAGCTGTGCTCAGGGCATACTTCTGGCTCTGTGCTCGGGGACCACTCCTGGCCTGGCTTGGGGGGAATATGGGGTGCCAGGGATTGAACCCAGCTTGGCCGTGTGCAAAGTAAGCGCCCTCCCCGCTGTGCTATTGCTCCGCCCAGCAGCTTTTGCTGTTCCCCCAACTCCCGTACCCCTGCCCCCTTGGGGCCACACCCATCAGTGCAGGGGCTGTTCTGTCCTTAGGGGTGACCCCTGGCCCTGCTTGCGGAACCCTCAGTGCTGCCCAGGATTCAAAGGGGCTTGGAGGGATGGAAGACCTTATAACCCCCAGACTCTCTCAGGCCCCTAAATCTATTTACTTAATTTGTAGCATGAGTGTGTATGTGTGTGTGAGTGTGTGAGTGAGTGTGTGTGTGAGTGTGTGTGTGTGAGTATGTGTGTGTGTGTGTGTGTAGGGATTACACACACAGCAGTGCCTGGAATAGAACTGGAGCCTCCAGAAAGCTAAGCTCGCGTTCCAGCTCCTTGAGCGGTGTCCCCGCAGACACATTTCTTAGTGATTTCTTTTGGGGGGAGGGCGGTAACACCCAGCAGTGCTCAGAGCTGGCTCCTGGCCCCGTGCTCAGGGATCACTCAGGCGGGGGCTTGGGGGACACTGTGGGGTGCAGAGAATCAAAGCGGGGGGGGGTCGGCTGCATGCAAGAAGCTCACCCTGCCCCTCTGCTTGGGCGTGTGGCCCTGGTGGGCAGGGCCTGGGTCTGCTCTTTGCTGAGAGGCAGAGTGTTGAGCTCTGTGTGGGCCCCCCCCACAAGGCTCCTCCCCACTCAGGGGGCCCAGGGTGCCAGGGGGAGGCCTGGCCAGGCTCACTGGCTGCAGGGGCGGGGAGTGTAGCTTGTGCCTGGAGTGGGGCTTGCACGGGGGCGCATGGGGCGGGCGCTTGCACTCGCCCCGGTCTGGTCTCTGTGTGTGGGGGGGGCACCTGGGCTGTCTTCTTTTTTTTTTCTTTTTGGGTCACACCCAGCAATGCTCAGGTGTGACTCCTGGCTCTGCACTCAGGAATTACTCCCGGCAGTGCTCGGGGGACCCTATGGGATGCCGGGGATTAAACCCAGGGTGGCTGTGTGCAAGGCAAACGCCCTCCCCACTGCGCTATTGCTCCGGCCCCCACCTGGCGTGTCTTGAGCCAAGAAGAGAGCCATGACAAGGCGCCCCTGATGGGGGGCGCAGGTCAGCTGGAAGGGGTGCAGCTTGGCTGCAGGTGGGGCCGTGTGGGACTGTCGGCTCACTCCTTCCACATGCTGGCCCTCCCCTCCTGCTGTCAGGGGTCTCAGCGACTCTCTCTCTCCCTTCCCCTCTCCTTTCCCCTCCTCTTCTTCTGTCCCTGCTCCCTCTTCTCCCCTCCCTATTTCCCCTCCCCCCTCCTACTTTCTCCCCTCCCCCTCCCATCCCTCTCCTCTCCCCTCCTCTCCTCTCCCCTCCCCTCCCCTCCCATCCCTCTCCTCTCCTCTCCCCTCCCCTCCTCTCCCCTCCCCTCCCCTCCCCTCCCCTCCTCTCCTCTCCTCTCCCCTCCCCTCCCCTCCTCTCCTCTCCTCTCCTCTCCTCTCCTCTCCCCTCCCCTCCCCTCTCCTCTCCTCTCCTCTCCTCTCCTCTCCTCTCCCCTCCCCTCCCCTCCCCTCCCCTCCCCTCCCCTCCCCTCCCCTCCCTTCTCCTCTCCTCTCCTCTCCTCTCCTCTCCTCTCCTCTCCTCTCCTCTCCTCTCCTCTCCTCTCCTCTCCTCTCCTCTCCTCTCCTCTCCTCTCCTCTCCTCTTCTCTCCTCTCCTCTCCTCTCCTCTCCTCTCCTCTCCTCTCCTCTGCTCTCCTTCCCCTCCCCTTCCCTCCCCTCTCCTCTCCTTTCCCCTCCCCTCCCTCCCCTCCCCTCTCCTCTGCTCTCCTCTTCTCTCCTCTCATTTCTGGTCTACATCCAGCGGTGCTCAGGGCTTACTCCTGACTCTAAACTTGGGGATGACTCCTGGCAGGGATTAAGGGGAGCCTGCAAGATGCCGTGTGCAAGACACGCTCCTTCCCTGCTGTGCGCCCCCCCTCTCTTTCTCTCTCTCTCTCTTTCTCTCTCTCTGGCCCCTCAGGTGGTCTTGTCCAGCGAGGCCCCTCCAACCTGTTCTGGGGTGATGGAGTCCAGGGGAGCCTTCTTTGAGCCATATAGGTGTTGGGTCGGAGGCCGTGTAATGTTAGGGGATGAGCCTCTTTTCCTTTTTGGTTTTGAGGCCACTCCCGGTGGTGCTCAAGGATCCCTCCCGGTGGTGCTCAGAAGGTTACCCTCTGGGATGCCAGGGATCAAATCTGGGTCTGCCACGTGCAAGGCTGTGTACCCGCTGTGCTATCACTCCAGCCCCCTAGGGGGCACCACTTCTATTGCCATCGCCGGGAACCCCCCCTCCGCCCCCACCCCAGGCTTCAGAGATTCTGCACCCGGGTCCCGGTGAGAGTCCACTTCTAGGGCTCTCTGTCAGCGGGAGGAGACACCGATGACTGTGACTGCTGTCGGAGGTGTGTGGCGGCCCCGTGTCGGGCATTGCTGTGGGCGTGTGGGCAGTGGAAGCAGACAGGCGGGACGGATCCCCGAGGGAACGCCTCTTCCCCTCCCGCTGCCCAGGTGGCAGGGCCTCTGTGTCCCCGTGCCCTGCTCCGTTTCCCCCGCTGAGCCCTTGATTCATCGAATGACACGACTCAGGGGGCGCCGGTGAGCCCCATGCCCCATCCCGACTCTGCTGCCAGCCCCGGCCGGCGCCTCTGTCATCGCGATCTTGTTCCCACGTGCATGTCCCCTCCCTCCTCCCCCTGCCGCCCGTTCCAGGCCCTCATTAGAGTGTCAGCGCAGCCCTCTGTCTGCCCACACACCGTGCCCCGGGGTATCCCCACGCGTCTCTCCTCTCCCCAAGCCTTCCATTTTCCTGTCTGCGCACCAGTTTGCCGCTCCCCTCCCCTCACCCCTCTCCTGGCCACTCCAGGAGGCAGTTTTGGTGGTGGCAGCCCCTCGCTCCTATCTTGGCTCGGAACCCCCACACACACCCGACCCCCAGGTTTCAAGCCTCTGAGCTCCCCAGGATCGAGTTAGCTGCTAATTTAATTTTTGTCGGTTTGTTTGTTTTTTTTTGGGGGGGTCACACCGGGTGATGCTCAAGGGTTACTCCTGGCTCTGCATTCAGGAATTTCTTCTGGCAGTGCTCAGGGCACCATATGTCGATTGAACCCCGGGTTGGGCGTGTGCAAGGCAAACGCCCTTCCCACTGTACTAGCACTCCAGCCTCTGCTTCCTTACTTCTGGCTCGGGGTTCGGTTCCCAGTGGTTCTCAGGGCTTACTTAGCCCTGGCTCTGCGCTCAGGGGTGGCTGCTGGGCAGGGGTGCTCAGGAGGGACCCTTGGTGGTGCCCCGGGGAATAGACACGGTGAGACTGGTCAGCAAGGCCACAGTCTCCATGCAAGTCTCCCTGGCTGACCTCCCCGAACTGTCTCTCCGACTCTGCTGTGTACCTGTTCCAGCTTACTCAACCGGCAGCCCTTCCACCCGGGGATCCTCCCCCTAAAGCACCCAGGCACGGGAGAGCAGAGTTCTAGAATGTTCTGCAAGGAAGCCGAAGACCGTTTTAGAAGCACAGCTAGAATCACAGGACCTGCCCGTCCAAGAAGGGGCGCCTCCCGCTCAGAGCGTGCGAGGTGGTGGTGGTGGTGGTGTAAATCCAGGGAAATTCTGCAGCTGCTGAGATCCTCTCAGCTCCTTCCGAGATTTATTTATTTGTTTTGTTTTGAGGCCACAGCCGGTGATACTCAGGGATTCCTCCAGGCTCTGTGCTCAGTGATCACTCCTGACGAGCTCGGGGTACCGTATGGGTTGCCGGGGATCAAACCCGCGCTGGCAGCGTGTAGGACAGACATCTCCCACACTGTGCTCTCACTCTGGCCCCAGAGCTGGGAGATTTGGGTGGATCTTCAGCCCCAATACCACAGAATCTAAGGATCCCCTATGATCTTGGAGCCGTCCCGTCTTGGCAGAAAAAAAACCCAAAAAACCAACCAGAGCACTCGAAAACCTTTGAACATTCCTAGAAACTTAGCCCCCTCCATCTGCCCCCGCCCCATGCAGTTACCCCACATCCACTTCTCAACTTTCGCGTCTGAAATTCTCAGTATCTTAACATTTAAGATGGTGACAAGAGGAGGGCGGGCTTGTGAAGGGTGGTTTTCTGTCTCTGTGCTGGGAGGAAGTTTCCTTTCTTGCCTGATCTTTGTCTGCATGCTCTGTCTGTCCCCCCTTACTCTCCCCTTGCTCCTCCCCTCCCTTGGAAAAGAGAGAAGTGCTCCTTACATTGGGGTGCCTGGCGGCTGGCTGGGCAGGGCCCCCTGCTTCTGCGGAGCGAGGGAGCGGCAGGCGGAGACTTCTCTTTCCCGCTCAGGACCAGAGCGAGCACCCCTGCCCGCAAGCCAGATCTTGCTCTCTGATAAAATGAATCTCAGGGAACATTATTGCTGTTTTACTAAAGCAGGCTTATCTCAGGCGGGTGCGTGGACCACAGGGTTTAATAAGCGCACAGAGCTTTGGGTCGAGGAAATGAAAGGAAGAGAGACAGAGAGAGACAAGCACAGCAGAAGGCTGTTTCGGAGATTGATGAAGGCCTGCGTGTGCGCGCGCATGTGTGTGTGTGTGTGTGTGTGTCTGTGTGTGTGCGCGTGCGTGAGTGTGTGCGTGTGTGTTTGGGGTAAGGGAAGAAGTGAAATGTGCATTTAAAAAAGTGTGTTGGGGGCTGGAGCGATAGCATAGCGGGTAGGGTGTTTGCCTTGCATGTGGCTGACCCAGGTTCGATCCCCAGCATCCCATATGGTCCCCTGAGCACCGCCAGGAGTAATTCCTGAGTGCAGAGCCAGGAGTAACCCCTGTGCATCGCCAGGTGTGACCCAAAAAGAAAAAAAAAAAAGATCTTAAAAAAGTGTGTTGGGGAGGATAGGATAATGATTAGGCGCTTGCCTTTCATGCCACTGCCCTACCTAGGTTTGATCCCCAGCCCCCCATAGGGCTCCCTGAACACTACCAGGAGTGATCCCTGAGCACAGAGCCAGGAGTCAGCCCTGAGCCCAGCTGGGTGTGCCTCTCTGCCCAGCCTCACAACGGAAGAGTGGGCAGGTAGGTGTGGGGAGAGAACTCCAAGGCCGGAGCCCAGGCTTTGCATGTAGGATCCCAAACAGCACCAGGAAGGATCCCTGTGCACCAACAGTACAGTGTGACTTCCGGACAGAAGCAGTAAACCAAAGTCATCAAAGGAGGCTGGGGTGGCGGCTCAGCTAGAGCGAGCACGTGCCTGGGAGCAGAACCAGGAGCCTCACACCTCCCAGAAAACAAACAAACCTTAACCCTCCAAGCCCGAGACTGGAGAGATGCCTGTCCAGTCACCGAGGCCAGGGACGGCCATTTACAGACGGGGAAACGCAGGCTCTGAAAGGGGAATGGACTGGCCCAGTGCCACACAGCCGCTGGGAGTGGTATGTGAGCCTCAGCTCTGGGGTCAGACTTTCTGTTTGTTTTTGGGGCCACAGCCAGTGGTGTTCAGGTTGAATTCCTGATTCTCAGCGGCTGGGCTCAGGGGTTCTGGGGATCGAACCTGAGTCAGCTGCATGCAGGGCAAGTGCCTTCCCGGCGGCGCTCCTGTCGCTCCAGCTCCTAAGCCCACCAGTAAAGACTCTGTCCCCCTGAAAATAGCTTGCAGCTCCCTGCTTCTGAAAAGACTATCAGCGTGACAAGATGGTTCCTCGCACCTTCTCCCACCCTACTTTCTCCCTGAATCCTTCAGCCTCTCCATTCTGCCTGTCATCTTTTTTTTTGGGGGGGGGGGTCACACCTGGCGATGCACCGGGGTTACTCCTGGCTCTGCATTCAGGAACCACCCCTGGCGGTGTTCAGAGGACCATGTGGGATGCTGGGAATCGAACCCGGGTTGGCCGCGTGCAAGGCAAACGCCCTACCCGCTGTGCTATCACTCCAGCCCCTCTGCCTGTCATCTTTGGGTTCCATGTGCTGGAGCAACAAGTACAAAGTGGCTACCCTCCGTAGGGTGTGGCTATCAGCCACAGGGGCGGGGTTGCCCTCCATATGGGTCGTGTTTACCCTCAGTGGGCGTGATTATCTGCTGTAGGGGCGTGGCTATTCGTCATAGGGGTGTGGTTACCCTCCATAGGGGCATGGCTACCCCATAGGGTGTGGTTATCCACTACGAATGGGTTGCCCTCCTCGGGGCCGTGGTTACCCACTGTGGGCGTGGTTATCTGTCATAGGGGCGTGGCTGTTCATCACAGGGGTGTGGTTACCCTCCAGAGGGGCGTGGCTACCCATAGAGTGTGGCTATCCACCACAGGGGTGGGGTTGCCCTCCTTGGGGGCGTGGCTACCTTCCATAAGGGCGTGGCTCTCCTTTACCTCAGTGATTGGCTGATCAATCTGGCGTCAGAGCCAGATGCTCTGCTGGGGCCAAGGAAGCTGTGTGAGATTTTGGAGTTTCCCTGTGTCCCACCATGCCCCGTGAGAGTAGCTCCTTCGCCGAAGAATAAGACCACCACCAGTCAGTGCCCCCGCCCTGCACTGGGTCGTTTCCCAGGGGAGATTGATGAGAAACACCCCAAACGGAGATGGGGAGAGGCTGGCAAACAGGCGACAGTGATACAACAGGCTCCGTGGGGTCCTCGCGAGGAGGCGGCGCCGAGGAGGTGACTCCAGTCCACACAGCTGGTCCACCAGATGGCATCGGGAGCCTGGAGCCAGGAAAAGTGGTGGGGTGGGGTGCTTTCGTTTTGGGGGAGGGGCGACTTCCCCCAAAGAAAGAAGCTCCTCTGGCCACAGCAGGGTGCGGATTCAGTCTCAGCAGCCCTCCCACCGCCCCACCTCTTCCACACCCTCATGATGTCGTGCAGAGACTCAGTTTCCTTCAGGGGTGAAATGGGAGAAGCGTGGCAAGGGCCCAGGATCATGACGGAGGCACAGATCAAACCATACCGGGCTTGGGGCTGGAGCGATAGCACAGCGGGGAGGGCGTTTGCCTTGCACGCGGCTGACCCGGGTTCGATTCCCAGCATCCCATATGGTCCTCTGTGCATCGCCAGGTGTGACCCGAAAAGAAAAAAAAAATACCGGGCTTGGGGGCCAGAGCCATAGCACAGCGGGGAAGGCGTTTGCCTTGCACCAGCCGACCCGGGTTCAATCCCCGGCATCCCATAGGGTCCCCCAAGCACCGCCAGGAGTGATTCCTAAGTGTGGAGCCAGGAGTAACCCTTGAGCATTACTGGGTGTGACCCAAAAATCAAGAAACAAACAAAACCATGCTGGGCTCTAGAGATCGACGCCTTGGGCTGGAGTTCCGGCTTTGCAGGCTGGATTTTTTCTTTTTTTTCCGCATTCAATTCCTCCCCTCATTCTCACCCACAACACTGTCAGGTGTGGCCCCCAAACAGAATCAAATAAGGCAGAAAAGCTTCCGAAGCAAGGACATGTTTCTTCTGAGCCCCAAGCCATGGGGGTTTTCTTCTTGAGTTTTGGGGACAGGGGGGCAGTGTGACCCTCCTACAAAAATCCTCCAGGCCTTCTTTGACAGAACAGTTCCCAGAGGTTGATCAGTTTGGTTCTTTTTTTTTTGGGGGGGGAGGGGAGTTGGGCTCGTATCCGACTTGATCAGGGCTTACTGCTGGCTCTGTCCTCAGGAATCACTCCTGGAGGGTTCTGGGGACCAGACGGGGTGTGAGGGATTGAACCCGGGTCAGTTGTGCGCAAGACGAGTGCCCTACCTGCAGTACTATCAAGTTGGAGTGAGAGAGATCAGAATAGAAAAGAGAAAATTGGGGGTGGGTGGGTAGGGTGCTGTTTCTTCTGCATCTTCACTGCTCCTTTGGGCTTCCCCTTACCTCTTCAGCACATAGGGGCTCGGGCAGGATTGTGTGTGTGTGTGTGCGTGTGCGTGCGCACGAAACACCAAAGTTGGGGGAGCAGGCGGGCGGGCTGGATTTCAGGTCTAAGAACAAGAGATGTTCACCACCCCCAAGTCTAAAAATGGCTGTCTTTGCTCCCCAACCTCCAGTGGTTTCTCTCTGGCAGAAAAGCAAATTACAATCAAACCACCTTATTTGGCAAACAAACAAGGGGTTAGAGAGGGTTGGGGAGGGAGGGGAGTCGGAGTTTGAGGCTGAACGGGCTAAAGAGGAAGGAATTTTCATTTACTGAGCTTCTCGCTGTGGTAGGTGATTCATAATCTTGATCTGATATAATCCCCACCAGCGCCTCCCCCGTTACCTTAAATGTCATCACCTCCACTTTAAATGCAGAGAAGGGGAATGTTCAGACTCAGAGCAGCACAGCTCCCCGTGGGGGCTCACCCGGCATCTCCCTGCCTTGGAGCCGGGTGGGTCTCTCCAGGAGAAGTGAGCCCAGCTTCAGGGCCCCCGGTCCTCAACTCTGGTAGCGCCTGCTAGAGGATCTGCTTCTCTTTACCGGGCTGGGGTTTCCCGATCCACAGTGAGAAAGGCTGGGGCTGGAGCGATGGTATAAGGGGTCGATTGCCTGCCTTGCCTGCAGTGGACCCAGAGGCAACCCCTGGCACCCCACAGGGTCCCCCGGACTCTACCAGGAGTAATTCCTGAGTGCAGAGCTAGGAGGAAGCCCTGAAGCACCGCCCGGATGTGGCCCCAGACAGAAACAAGAAAGAGAAGTACTTAACAGGCAGGGCCCCAGAAGCTAGGCTTTGAAGGCTTTGAAGGATGGAGCTGATTTCAGATCGTGGCACTGGCCCTGTTCCTCGCCTCCCAGTCCACTCAGATCTGCCGGAGAATCGTGGTGTCAGAAACACCAGTTCGAGGGGCCGGAGCGATAGCACAGCGGGTAGGGCGTTTGCCTTGCACGCGGCCGACCCGGGTTCGATCCCTGGCATCCCATATGGTCCCCCAAGCACCGCCAGGAATAATTCCTGAGTGCAAAGCCAGGAGTAAAAAAAAAAAAGAAACACCAGTTCGAGCCCATGGTGCCCCTGTAGCTTCTTTTGCCAACTTGCACCCAAGCCGCCCTCACGTGGGGTGGCATCCCGGAACCGCCTTCCTGTGAATTTCAAGGCGGGGAGGGTCACCTGACCTGCGCCCAGCCAATCACACACTGGTCCCCACGCAGAGACCAGTCGCGTGTCCTGATCCCTGGGGGTAGGGGGCGGGGTTTCAAGTTGAGTTTAGCTGTAAGGGCGCTACTTCTAAGGGGTTACATATGGGGGGGGGGTTCCCAGAATGGGACCTGCAGGGCTTTACTCTTACTGCACTCAGGGATCACTCCTGGTGGTGTTGGGGGACCCTACGGAATGCTGAGGATTGAACCCGGCTCTGAGGAACCCAGAGAAGGAGAGAGTCCGGTCCCCCAGCCTGATGGCACCGTGGGTACCTTGGATCCAATTTTCTTCCGCTCTCCCAGGATCCCGGCTGTTTGAGGAGCCAGTAATCCCGCCTTCCCTTTTGTTTCGGGCTAAAGTCACTTAACGGGTTTTTCTCTTTTGTTTGCACCCCTAAAGGATCCAAACCCAAACCAACATCTTTCTCAGAGTCTTTCCATTAAGAGACAAAGCCGTTCGGGGAGGGGGGGGACCCAACCCCGGGGCCCTCCCCACACCCCCCACTTCCAGTTCCACAGCAGACCCCTGTGCCCCACCCGGCCTTTGACCTGGTTGTTTGCCCCGTATCCACTCAATTCACTGCACCAGCTCCACCTTTGACCATCCCGGCTCAGCTAAAGCCTCACGAAATCCCTCCTGGGCTGCAGGGCGGAACCCGGATTTTCGCTGTGCTACCAAGTGCACCGGTTGCCGCCACCCGTCGAAGCAGCCGCGGGTCTTAATGTGGGATTTCTGGTCTGAGTCCCTCCCGGCTTCTGAGCTATTTTGGCGGTGGAGAAAGACTGGCAGACGAGGGCTTCATCCCTCTCCTCTGGGGACGAGCCCTGAACCTGCACTTATTTGGGGGAGGGGCAGGGGCCTTGGTTGTCTTTTTGATGCTGGGCTAAATCAGAGGAAAGACAACCCCCCCCCCCCAAATGTTGTCTCCTAGGGCCAGCTGCGCCCTTCCCCCACCCCCCAGCACACAGGGGTTGGTCATTTTGGAAGGTGATAATGCCCAGATGTGGGGGTGGGTGGGGGGTAGGTAATTCCTACCTTGTGGCCTCAGTCTATTGATGGGCCAGGTTGGGGGGGGATTGTTTTATCACCATCATTTGGGACTCTGCCAGCACCCTCTTTTCTTTTTTTTTTTCCTTCAATTTTTGGGCCATACCCGGCAGTGCTCAGGGGTTATTCCTGGCTCTGTATTCTAGGATCACGCCTGGTGGTGCTCAAGGGACCCTAGGGGATGCCAGGGATTGAACCCACGTGGGGACAGAAAAATAACTTCTTCTGCTTTGGGGCACAAGCACATACACACATGCACTATTTGGGCCTGTGGGTGGGGGGGGAGCAGAACGGTGCTCAGCTGCCTGACTTTGATCAGGGGTCCCCCTGGCCTTCATCTCCCCAGTCCTTCCTCTTCCGTTTCTCCCCCCCCCACGCCCCCACCTGCCCCTGGCCGCCCTTTGATCATCTCTGTGCCTCTCTGTTGAGCTTTATCTGTTTCCATTAAGAGGTAGAAGCCTCATCCAGCGTCTGTCACTCCCAAGCTTCAAACCCTTTTGGCTGACTCACTCTTGCCTGGGGCTTCCTGTCCAGACCTACAGAAGGCGCCTCCCCCCCTCCCCCCCCAATCCGCTCCCCCAATCTGACTTCTGCCGCCTTTGTGCAGACCTGCGCCCCCACAGCCCTCCCAGCTCCGCCACCACCCGCCCCAGGACACCTGCTCCTGTTCCTTCATCTGTCCCAACCTGCTCTGCTTCTCTGTCCTCCCGACTCCTCCCACTCCTAAGGGCCAGGAGCGCCTGGACCACTTTGTCATAGACCATGTCAACAAGCACCGGCCCGTCAGTCCAACTCCCTTTTATTTGGGGTGGGGGGGGTAATACATGTTTATTTCTCTGTGGCATCCCTGGCTGCCCCCATTCTGGGGTTTTATGGCCTGGGAAGGGCCAGCTGCCCCGCCCCATCTCCGAGTGGGTGGGCACTACGTCCCAGCCAGCCAATTGAGGGCAGGAGCGGTATTTTTCCCCCGGCCCCCCTGATTGGCTCGCGCCAGGCAAGCAATGCAGGCTAAGCCAATAAGAATTAGTCCTGAGATCTTTCGCTTCCCCCGGGCCCCCCCCCCCCAAGAGGCTCGCTACTTTTGAGGGGGTTGAGGGTTTGCAGCACTGGCCGAAGAACCATCAGCCTGCAACTTGGCATCACCCAGGGAGAGCCAACCCAGAGCCAGGCTGAGCCAAGCCGAAGACAAATTCTCGATGACAGTATTGGCGAGCCCAGATCCCGATGTGCCTTCCAGCCCTCATCTGCTCATGTACTTTTCCATTATGCGACCAGTAATTGCCACCTCTCTGCTTAATGCTGCTTTGGATGAGGAGGTTGGTTTTTTTTTTTTTTTTTGCCTCCGTTGCGGGGAGGGAGCCCCGTGCTCCTCGTCATCTGGGGACTGTGTGTCCTCTGCTTCAGAAAACTTGTCCACCCACGGGACCCTGCCCCAGGAAGGATCTCTGTTTACTATTCTCACATTTCAAGGCAAACTGCTAATCCTGGTCCCGGATCTGAGGGAGCGTGTGTCCATTGCCTTGTTGGTTTCACATTTGAGCCAAGGCTCTTGGGCACTGGGTCCAGGCAACAAGCCTTTGCCAGTGCTGCCGCTGTCGTCTCCGGATCTCAGTTCCTAGACCCACATCCCCTCAAAAGTGCACATATTTTTGGCCCACGGCGCTGCAATTTCACCCTTGAGTGCCATCAGCGTCCCTGGGCGGGTGCCATCCTGTTCCTGGTGATTTGTCTGCATCTCGTTTGTCAGCCAGAGTTGGAACCTTCGCCTGCCAGCGCGAGTGCCTTTGGTGCCCCCCGGCTTACAAGAGACAATTTGGAAGCGGCAATTTCCCCCGCTTCTGGGTCTCCCTCCATCAAAGGCTAAGGCTGCCTTCACTCTCACCCCTGCTTGTTTTCATTGGAGTTCTTTGCTGGTGCCCTAATAGTCAGACCTCCAGCCGCCTTCTTCCCAGGTGATGGACCAGCCACTTTTCTACGTGTCGGCCATACAGAGATCTCTATAGACTCTTTTTTTTTTTTTTGCTTTTTGGGTCACACCCAGCGATGCTCAGGGGTTACTCCTGGCTTTGCACTCAGGAATTACTCCTGGCAGTGCTTGGGGGACCATATGGGATGCCGGGGATCGAACCCGGGTCGGCCGCGTGCAAGGCAAACGCCCTACCCGCTGTGCTATCGCTCCGGCCCCTCTTTTTTTTTTTTGCGGGGGGAGTAGGTGGGTGGGAGTGGGGAGGAGGTCACACCTGGCAATGCTCAGGGCTTACTCCTGGCTCTGTGCTGGGGGGTTCGGGGGACCCTCTGGGATGCCGGGGATCAAGCCCGGGTCCATCACGTGTAAGATGAATGCCCTTCCCGCTGTTCTCTCCCTCCAGCCTGTATTCCCGTTTGATTTCGATGGATTGATTCCGCTTGGGGTCTCACAGATGGCGCTCGGGCAGTGCTCCTCCCCACGGTACTGTTGCTCAGTCCCTGTGCTGTTTCTCTTGATTGTTTTTAGGGCCACACCCCCAGCGGCACTCAGGAATCACCCCTGGTGGGCCTTGAGGGATTGATTGCTTTTGTTCTGGTGATTAGACCCCGGCACAGCCATGTGCAAGGCAAGCCCCCTCCCCCACTGCCTTATCTCACTGGCACCCACTTTTTTTTTTCTATTTCTTTTTTTGGGGGGAGGGGGCCTCCCAAGCAGTAGAGGGGGGTGGGTGCCCAGGACTACTCCCTGGTACTCGGCTGAACCATCTAGCTGAGTCAGTACTCTGGCCTAGCCATGGGGTTCTGGTGGGCCTTCCTGAGGCTGGGCCACCCCAACAGTGGTGTGGGGGGGCGTGTGGTGCTGGAGATAAAAACTTGGGGTCTTATGCATGCCAGGCTTACACCCCAGGCTCTGGAGCTGTCTCCTGACGCCAGGAAGTGTTTGTCTGGGGGGCCACACCCGCGGTGCTCAGGGAGCACTCTTGGCGGGGCTCAGGGGGCACTTTGAGGTGCTGGCCATCGAGCCCAGCAAGTGCCGTACCCCCTGTATGATCTCCCCGCCGCCCCTCTACCACCCCCCTCCCAAGCTGTGCTGCTTCCTCGCCTCTGTCTCCCAGAGAGGCTGGCGCCCTCGTCCCCGCTGTGCTGATACAGAAACTGGGGACCCCGCGGCCCCCACTCCCCGCTCACCTCGGCCGCTCCCCCTCTCAGGCACAGCCCACACGTCCTCCTGTAAATAAATGTTCCCAACACCTCCCCTCCCTCTCCTTGGAAACCTGCTCGCTTCGCTGAGCCCTGCCTGCGGGGCTCTGAGATTCCCCAGCTCGGCTCCCAGTGGAGCGGAGCATGCTGGGAGCTCCCTGCGCCCGCCTGCCCGCCCCGGCTGGGCTGCCCTGGGCAGGTAGCTAACCCTCTCTGAACTGTGTCCTCTACGCTCTGGAACCACAGGGCTCAGGGACTCATGTCCACGGGGCGCCAAGACAGGGAGGCTTGGGGCTCACACAGAGAGAGGGAGAGAGAGGGGGTGGGACACAGAGAGAGAGGGGACAGAGAGGGAGAGGGAGAGAGGGGCAGAGAGAGGGAGAGAGGGAGAGGGAGAGAGGGAGGGAGAGAGAGAGGGAGAGAGGGGGGAGAGAGGGAGAGAGGGAGGGAGAAAGAGAAGAGAGAAGAGAGAGAGGGACAGAGAGAGGGGGAGAGAGAGAGGGACAGAGAGAGGGGGACAGAGGGATAGAGAGAGGGAGAGAGAGAGGGAGAGAGAGAGGGACAGAGAGAGAGGGGGGAGAGAGAGAGAGATCTCCTGCTTTTAGTGGTGGGACGATGGTACAGTGGGGAGGGACGTCTCCTTGCCCGTGGCAGACCCGCCTTTGATCCCTGGCACCCTATAGGGACCCCCAAGTACCACCAGGAAGGATCTCTCAGTGCAGAGCCAGGAGTAAGTCTTGAGCACCCTGGATCCCACACCGCCCTTTAAAAAAAAAACAAACTGACAAAAAGTTCTCCTCTCTTTTCCTTCTATCTTTCATCTTAGTGGTCCTGTTCCCTGCCCGCCTGTTTTGGGGGTTCGATATTTGGGTATTTGCGGGGTTGAGCAGACTCTCTGACGTCTCTCTTTAGGAGGGGAAGGTTTCGCAAGCCCAGGGCTGCACACACAAGGCATTTGCTCTAGTCCTGTCAGCTTTTTGCTTTCTTTCTTTCTATTTTTTTTTTTTGGTTGGAATGGGGGGGCGGGCACACCAGGTCCTGCTCAGGTGTTACTCCTGGCTCTGCCCGAGGGTCCGGCATCACTCTCGGAGCTCAGGAGAATCACTCCTGACCACACAGCCCTTTCCGTTCCTGTTGTATCACCCCAGATCCTTTCAGCTTTCTCCCTGGTCCTGAGATTCCCTCTTTCTCATTTGTTTATTATCTTTGGGGGAAGGTCGGGTCATGCTCAGCGGTGCTCAGGGCTTCCTCCTTGCTCTGCACTCAGAGATCACTCCTGGTGGGGCTTGGGGGATCCTAAGCAGTCCAGGGATCAAACGCTAGATCTCTTGAGCACTGTTTGGGAGACTCCCATTCATTATTCCACACCCCACCCAAAAAAGGAGGGGGCGGTAATTATGTCTGAACTAGATGTGGCGTGGGCAGAAATATACGTGGTTGCGGAGAAAGGGACCTTCCTGGAAAGGGCATTTTCCAAAATTCTGAGAAGGGCTAGAGCAATTGTAGGGCGCTTGCCTTGCACGCGGCCAGCCCGAGTTCCATCCCTGGCACCCCCAGTCCCCAGGAGTAATTCCTGAGTGCAGAGTCAGGACTCAGCCCTGAGCATCACTGGGTGTGGTCCCTGAACAAAAACCAACCAGAAAAAATTCAGCGTGTGTGTGTGTGTGGGGGGGGGGGGTGTTGGAGTTTTGGGGTTCACAGGTCTGAAGAGGAATTATAGGAATAATTAAAAAAGCAGTGAGCTGAAGCTGGAGCGATAGCACAGCAGGTAGGGCATTTGCCTTGCACGCGACCGACCCGGGTTCGATTCCCAGCATCCCACATGGTCCCCTGAGCACCGCCAGGAGTAATTCCTGAGTGCAGAGCCAGGAGTAACCCCTGAGCATTGCCGGGTATGACCCAAAAAGAAAAAAAAAAAAAGCAGTCAGCTGCTTCTGGCCAAACCAGATTCTGTCCTCCCAAGCCAGGGCCACAGGGCTGGGGCCTAGCAAACACTCAGGAGTGGGGTTCATGGGGCTGGAGAGACAGCACAGCGGGGAGGGCGCTTGCCTTGCCTGGGCCTGTCCTGGGTTTGATCCCTGCGGAGAGGAAGCCCTGAGCACCTCTGGGTGTGCCCCCCCACACACACACAAAAAAAAACCCATCTGGGATGGGAAGACAGTCAGGCACGTCGCTGGGGCCAGCCAGACCCCAGCGCACTCTGGGCTCGAGGTGATGTGGGGCTCCCACACACAGGAAGAGGAGAGACTCCGAGGGTTCGTGGAGGGCTGCGGGCTCAGGGCCCCGCCACGGAGGGGCACTCAGTGTTGTAAGTTCCGGCAGCCGCGCAGCTGCTTCTAGCCCGGGTGCCTGCAGCTCAGCCCCCTGGCGGTGGGGGCCGGGGTGGGGGGTGGGGGTGGGGAGGAACTGGAGCAGAAATAGCCCGTCCCAGGGGCTGCCCAGGAGAAGGGCTTATTTTGACTCCGGATGCTGCCAAGGCTGTGGCAGCCCGTGTCAAAATACATCTGCGTCTTCCTGCGCGGCCCACGGATCTTCGTTCCCTCGCCAGACCCAGAGCGGGGCTGCCAGATGCACACATCTGGAAGGAGGCGCCCCCCCCCTCCCCCCCCAGAGCCCAGGGGAGCCAGCCTGATTCCAGAGAGAACTTCCTCTCCCCGGGACTCGGATGCCAGGGGCCAGATGAGGGCTTTTGCTTTTCTTTGTTTTTTTTTTTTTTTTTTGGAGGGGGGTCATACCTGGTACTGCTCAGCATTTACTCCTTGTGTGCGCTCAGGGATCACTCCTAGTGGTGCTCCGGAGACCCTGTGGGATACCGGGGTTTGAACCTGGTTTGCTTGGCTGTGTGCAAGGCCAGTGCTCTAGAGGCTGTATTCTTGGTTTTTTTTTTTTTTTTTTTTTGCTTTTTGGGTCACACCCAGCGATGCTCAGGGCTGACTCCTGGCTCTGCACTCAGGAATTACTCCTGACAGTGCTCAGAGGACCCTATGGGACGCGGGGGATTGAACCTGGGTTGGCCACATGCAAGGCAAACGCCCTCCCCGCTGTACTGCCATCCAGCCTCTGACAGCATGGCTTCAGGATGGCGAGAAAACGGGCTCGTGTCTGCAGTGGGGCCCGGCCACCTACCCGCCCAGGACACCTCAAATCAGGGGGTCTTCTCAGCACCCTTGCCAGTCTGGCCCCGGAGACACTTCTGCCCTCTCCTGGGTAACTTCAAAGCTCTCGTCAGGGGCCAGGGTGAGCGTACAGGGGGAGGGCACTTGCCTTGTACACAGTCAACTGGGGTTCGATCGCCAGCATCCCATAGGGTCCCCCACCCCGAGCCCCGCCAGGAGTGATCCCCGAGCGCAGAGGCAGGAATGAACCTTCAGCATTGCCAGGTATGGCCCAAATAAGGGGGAAATCCAAGCTCTGGTCAGCTGAGGTGTCCACCTTGGCCGGGCATCCTCGGGTCTCCCCAGCCCCCGCTCTGGGCTTTGGCTGCGTATTCATTCCAGCCCCCTTCCCCTGGGGCAGGGACGTGGAACCCACTTGGAGCTTCTCTGGCCGCTCAGATCTGAGACGCTCGAAGTCGCGGGCACCTGGCGGCCTCCCCCGCTGGCCACAGACCCGGGTAGGCGCCAACCAGCTTCTCCTGCAGGGACTTAGTTCCCCTTCAGGTGCTTGGAGCAGGTGTGCGGGGCGTCTGCAGAGGGAGGCCGGCCCAGGGAGAAGCGCCCGCCCGCCCGCCCGCGAGGCACATCACGGCTCCTCCCCGCCCCGTCTGGCCCGAGCGCCCCTTTTTGTCCCTGAGCCGCTGGAAACTTCCAGCCCCAGCGAGCTGCCGCCGCCGCCCCGCCCCCCACCTGCTCTGCTGTCGCTGCCTGCCTGCCGCCCACTCACCCTGCAGATGCGGCTCCTCTGCTTCCCGGACCTCCAGGCGGCCTTTCCGGCAAGACCTGTCCCTCCACCCCCCACCAGAAGAGGGCGCCCACAATAAAGACCCTCGTCCTGCACCACCCCCCACCACCATCCTGCCCGCCCCTTCCTGGTCCCACAACTAGCTGACAGTTGGGTTTTTTTTTTTCTTTTTGGGTCACACCCGGCGATGCACAGGGGTTACTCCTGGTTCTACACTCAGGAATTACTCTTGGCGGTGCTCGGGGGACCCTATGGGATGCTGGGAATTGAACCTGGGTTGGCCGCATGTAAGGCAAACGCCCTACCCGGTGTGCTATGGCTCCAGCTCCCTGACATTTGATTTTGTTGCGTGTGACATAGCCATGTCATATCTTTGGGGAGTCTAAAAGGGAAATATATATTTTATGTATATAAAATATGTAAATTATAAAATATATAAATATATATAACCCATGTTCGATTCCTCCATCCCTCTCAGAGAGCCCGGCAAGCTACTGAGAGTATCTCGCCTGCACGGCAGAGCCTGGCAAGCTACCTGTGGTGTATTCAATATGCCAAAAACAGTAACAACAAGTCTCACAATGAGAGATGTTACTGGTGCCCGCTCGAGCAAATCGATGAGCAACGGGATGACAGTGACAGTGACAGTGATAAATATATATATTCTTTATATATATATGAAGAATATATATACTCTTTACTGGAGCTGGAGGAAAGAGTTCCTGGGGCAGGGGCTGTCCCTGAGTTTGACCCCCTGGCACCATGTGACCCACTGAGCACTGGAACCGGGAGAACATCAAGCAGCATGTGTGTTAAGGGAGGACCCCCAGCCCCGAAGGATCCAAGCACTGAACCGCCTGTCCCAGTTGGTCCTCAGGGCAGGACCTGCTGGGTGAGTGGCAAGTGAGCACGTGGTTGTAGCAGGCTGTCTGGGCTTAAGGGACCAGCCCTGGTCCTGTCAGGCGCTTGGATGGGCCCGGTTTACTGGGGAGGAAACTGAGGCTCCAGGGGCCGGCTGGGCACAGCGCTGAGTTTCAGCACCAGGAATCAGTGGACAGGGCTCAGCCCGAGGGAAGTTCAGCACCACCAAAGCTGTGGACAGCTCCCGGCGGCCCACGCCTTTTCCAGACTCCAGGACCCTCTACATGCGCGTGCTAGAAGCTTCCTCCCGGGGCTTGAGTGATAGCACAGCGGGTAGGGTGTTTGCCTTGCACACAGCCAATCTGGGTTTGGTCCCGAGCATCCCATATGGTCCCCAGAGCACCGCCAGGAGTGTTCCTGAGTGCAGAGCCAGGAGTAACCCCTGTGCATCGCCGGGTGTGACCCAAAAAAGAGCAAAAAAGAAAAAGATGTCTCCTCCCTCTCCTCTCTCCACCTTTCTACCTGCTCCCAGCGGATTCTGGGGGCCATCTCAGGTACCCCACCTGTGGCTGCAGGACCATCCCCCGCCTCCGCGTAGCTCCTTGCACCCTCGACCTCTCTGGGGCCTCTCACGAGCACGGAAGACAATTTTCTTGCTGACCGCCCAGAAGGCAGGAGCCTTGCCGGGTGTCGCTAAAATACAGGGACTTGGGGGAGCCCCTCGGCAGGGGTGGCGGCACCCCCCTCCTCCACAGTGTTTGCCTGTGATCTCTTCCCCCTGCTGATGAGGAGGTCCTGAGGGTCCCAGATGAATGCTATGGTGACAGAAGAATGGGGCCAGGGGCCAGAGCGATAGGACAGTGGGGAGGGCGCTGGCCTGGCATGCAGTTGACTTGGGTTCGATCCCCGCTACCCCACAGGGTCTGTCTCCTGAGCACCACCAGGAGTGATTCCTGAGCGCAGAGTCAGGAGTCAGCCCTGAGCATCGCTGTTTGCACCCCTTTCCTTCCCCAAAAAAAAGAATTGGGTCAAGTCTGTAGTTGCTTGTGCTTATCCCTGGGGCAACGAGAGGCTGTCTGCCCCGTCTCTCTCTGACTGTTCGATTGTCTGTCTGTCTGTCTGTCTCTCTCTGCCCTAGGATGACAGGGGTGGGGACAGAGGCTTGAATGGGGTTCCACAGTCTGCTCCATGTCCCAAGCCGGGGGGTTGTTCTGTGACCCCTTGCAAAGGGACACTTGGACCCTCGGTATCCTGCAGACCCAGGTCCACGGCCCAGCTTCCTGGCCTTCGCCATCACTCTGACCTGGATGGGGGAGGCCAAAGGCGAGTGCCGAGAAGGCGAGGGAGAGAGAGAGAAAGAGTCCCCGGGGCAAAGGCAAAGGCCTGTGTCCGGCACGCAGCTCGTCCGGGTTCCTTCCCTGACACCGCTGGGTGTGAGCCCCACCTAATAAAAGAATTCTTTGAAAATCTAGGGCCACGGGGCTGGAGTGAGAGCCCAGCAAGTAAGGCACCCGGGGTCGGTCCCCGGCACCCCATTGGGTCCCTTGAGCGCCGCCAGGAGTGATCCCTGAGCGCAGAGCCGGAAGTAAATGCCCTGAGCACTGCCAGGTGTGCCCTGCCCCTCTCCCCCTCCAAACAAAAATAAATTAAATAAAAGCCAGGGCTAATCGAGCCGGTTATAGGTACAAGGGGGGGAGGGCTACACATTTCCGCCCGGTCTGCTGTTGGGGACACATGCTGAGGGGCCCCCTGACCGTCGTCCCCACTGGAGGCCTGGCAGAAGGGGGGCCCCTCCCGCTCCTGTCTCCCGGGGGCTGGGAGCCTCCTTTGCAAGCGTTTTCGAGGCACGAATGTCGCTCACACTCCTCCACACGCTCAGCTCCTCCAGCCCAACCTGTGCCGCGTTCCCAGAGGCATCTTCCTAAAATACCTCACATCACATCTACCCCCCGCCCCCCCCCCCCCCCGCGCGGAATCTTCCCGGGGCCCTCGCAGCGCCTGGGTTGAGGCCGGCTCCTCACTGCACCCCCGAGTGTGCCTCCCTCTCACCCCACGACGGAGCCCACTCTCTCCATTTACGAGTTCCGGGGTCAGCTCCTTGATTCCCTCCCCCCTCCCTTTGTTATTTTTAGTCAAGGGATCAGCACTTCTCCGACGACGTACGGGCTTACTCCTGACTCTGCACTCAGGGCTCACTCCTGGCAGGGCTCGGTGTGGAGAGGGCTCGGGGTGAGGGCTTACGGGGTGCCAGGGATTGAACCTGGGTCGGCCGCATGCATGGCGAGCGCCCTACCTGCTGTGCTATCACTCCAGCTCAGGACCCCACCACCCCATCAATTCATCTCAGAACAGAAAGACACCCCCCACCCCCGCCCGCCTCTGTGGGTTATGGATGAGGAAGCTGAGACCCAAAGAGATCCACCTATGGGCCCAACTACCCTGGGCTGGAGGGGCGTGTGGGGAGGTGCGAGATTTGGGAGGCTCAGGCTGCAGAAACGAACCTGCCAGGTGCATCTGAAAATTGGTAGCAAACCAGCCGGGTTGCCTGGAAGGATTTGGGGGCCCCAGCCAGGCATTTCAGATGTAGAACTTGGAGCGGCCAGCAGGGGGCACCAGGGAGGCCCGGGCCCAGCTCAGCCGCGACCAGGACATGTGTTTTGTGCTTGGGGGCGTCGTCATGGGGAGGGGTTAAGTGGGGCAATGGAGCCGTGCCCAGGTCTTCCTAGGCACCGGAAAAGTGTCTGGAGAGAGCTTATGGGGGTTAAGGCTCAGGCTTGCACTTGGCTGCTGATGGTCCCATCCCTGGCACTGCCTCAGCCTCTTTTTTTTTTTTGGCTTTTTGGGTCACACCTGACGATGCACAGGGGTTACTCCTGGCTCTGCACTCAGGAATTACTCCTGGCGGTGCTCAGGGGACCATATGGGATGCTGGGATTTGAACCTGGGTCGGCCGCGTGCAAGGCAAACGCCCTACCTGATGTACTATCTGGCCAGCCCCGCCTCAGCCCCTCTGAGCCCTGCCGGGAGTGATCCCTGAGCACAGAGCCCTGAGCACTGCTGGGTGTGGTCTCCAGCCACACAAACAGGGGCCAGAGCCGGAGCAATAGTACAGCCGGGAGGGCACTTGCCTGGCGCTGGGGCTGTGCCGGGTTCTTCCCCAGCATCCCGTAGGGTACCCGGATTATCGCCGGCGGGACCTCTGCACATTGCCGGGTGTGGCCCTCCCCCCCAAAAAACAAAACAACTGATAAACCTGCCTGGAGCCGGCCAGACTTTTCCCCCCCGCAGAGTCAGCCTCCTGCCCCTGGTTTAATTCTGTCCTGACGGGTAACAAGCTGATAATAACCTTCTTCCTCCCTGTTTGGTGGGCCCTTCAGGGGACAGTGTGTGTGTGTGTGTGTGTGTGTGTGTGTGTGTGTGTGCGCGCGCGGGTGCTGTAGGTCCTTTGCTCGGTTGCGCTTCCTACAGGGGAATACCTTAATGACAACAAAATGAGGAGGTGGGGAGTGGTCTTGGCAGGGAGGGCGCATGCACAGACCCCAGTGGCACCTGCATGCAGGTGTGTGTGTGTGTGTGTGTGTGTGTGTGTGTGTGTCCTCACCTCTCCCCCTCCCCCCGTCCTGCACTATTCTATCATACTTTGCCAAAGAAACAGGAGAGAGGAGAGAAAAGAAGAAGGAGAGGGGGGGACAGAAAGAGAGAGAGAGAGAGAGAGAGAGAGAGAGAGAGAGAGAGAGAGAGAGAGAGAGAGAGAGAGAGAGTGCTCCATGCAAGCTCCGGGGAACTTGAACTGACAGACTGACAGCTCGGGCACCTCCCCTCCCTGCTGCTGTTTCGAAGCCCCGTCAGGATGTGAGAGAAGGTCAGGCGGAGAGGCAGGGATTAGGGATGCCACAGAGCGTGGCCGGGTTCCTCCCGGGCCGAGAGGGCAGGGAGCGGCCGGAGGCGGCTCGGCACTCGGGGCTGGGTCCAGCTGACCCTGCCTGGCGGAGCCAGACCGCCTGCCAGGCTCGGGCTGGCGGGTGCTGTCTGCCCGGCTGACCCTCCCTGTCGCCAGCTGGCTGACCCTTGCTAAGCCAGGTGACTCGGGGACCGGCCAGCTCATTTCTCTAGAGAGCCCGGCTCTAGCCTCGCCCAGCTCCCGGGCCACGGGCTGTTGGAAGCGTGACTCCGGGTTCCAGTCACAGAAAGTACCCATCGACCCGCCTCCCTCACGCTCCCCCTCCCCCATCTCTGCCGGCCCGCCTGGATCTTCCTGGCTTCCATTTCCTCCTCTGAGAAACGGGTGGAGCCCATGTCGGAGGTGGAGGGCCGACCTCGAAAGAGGGATCAAACTTATTTGCCAGTGAAGACAGTCACACCCAGACGGTCGGACAGACCCAGGAAAGTGGAAAGTGGGGCCTCCGGCCCCCACCCCGGCCAGCCCCCGTGGTTGCTGAAAGTCTGCAGATGGGGGTCTGAAATGCGGTGGCTCGCGGTGAAACAGGGAGAGAGGGGGACGCGCTGGGTGGAAGACAGGGCATAAGGATGCGCGCTTGTTATGGCAACCGAGAGGGTGGGGGTGGGGAATTAGAGGTGAAGCTCACGACCTTGGGAGTCCGGCTGGACCCCAAGATCTGTGAACCTGGAGCTGGTCACTGCCTCTGGACTCACTCAGTATTCCAGCGGTGGCGCGGGCCGACTGCTCCGTCATCCGTGCCCGGAAATGCAATGCTGCTGTTCCCTTCCTCTCCTGCAAACAACGTGTCTGACCTGGGCATCGCCTGGCTTGCAGATTCTCATCTCAGCTTCATCAAGGCAGATAGGGAAGTCGGCTGCTGGCAGGGAGGGGGGAGGGGAACAGGGTAGGGGGGTGGGGGGAGGGCGTGTGACCCATTTTCCCCATGCCCCGTTTTCCGCTGTCGATCTGCACTGGAGGCTGGAGATGACAACCCCCCTCTCCCCCCGTGTGCCAGGCACCGAGGAGGTTCATGGAGAGCCCAGTGCCGCAGCAGAAAGAAGGTTCGATGAAGGCTGGAGAGATAGGACAGCGGGCAGGGCGCTTGCTTGCCTTGCATGCAGCTGACCCTGGCTCCATCCCCTGCAACCCATAGGACCCCCCCAGAGCCCCTGCCAGGAGTGATCCCTGAGCACCGAGCCGGGAAAAGGCGCTGAGCATCACTGGGTGTGGCCCCCCAAATGCAAAAATATGAAAGGATGCTCCCTCTTTCTCGACCACATACCTGGGGGCTGGAGGTGCTTGCCTGACGTCACTGCCAGGCAGACCCCTTGCTCTCCTTGTTCTTATCTTTTTCCTCTGGCTTCGACTCTCTCAGACAAAGTAGGACTTTGTCAGTCACACACACCATGGCTGGTGGCCCCATGGGAGTTTGGGAGGGCAACTTGACTTGGAATGCACTGACTGACCTTCCCCCCCCCCTTGTGGACCAAAGGGGAAGCTTTTCAAGGAGGTGTTGGAGGGAGGCCTGCTGTGTTCTGTTTCCCCATGAATGGGATACATACACCTCCTAACGCTATTGGTTGGATAAGCCAGTGGTTGAGTCAGTGACACACATTTTAGGGCTTGCTTGGGCAGGCGCCACCTGTCGATGAGGTTGAGTATTGCAACTCAGCTCCACAGGGACACAGGAAAACTTGATATTGAATTTATTTATTTGGGGCTGGAGCGATAGCACAATGGGTAGGGCGTTTGCCTTGCACGCGGTCGACCCGGGTTCAATTCCCAGCATCCCATATGGTCCCCTGAGCACCGCCAGGGGTTATTCCTGAGTGCAGAGCCAGGAGTAAACCCTGTGCATTGCCAGGTGTGACCCAAAAAGCAAAAAAAAAAAAAAAAAATTTATTTATTTATTTTATTATTACTTTTTTTTTTTAGTGTGCACAATGTAGGCTAGGCACTGTTTAATGGTTTTCTTTTTGTAGTCTCATTTTCCCTGGTCAGATGCAAACTCCTATTTCCTGTCTCAGTCTCTTCCCCGACAAAGTGATAAGTGTCAGAATTGAAATAATGCTCAGCTCCTAACTCCAGAGCATTTCCTTTAAAAAAGCGATGTCTTGGGACTGGAGAGATTGTGCCGCAGGGAGGAAGGTTGCCTTGCACACAGCCAGCCCAGATTCGATCCCCAGCATCCCATAAGGTCCCCCATGCACAGCCAGGAGTAATTTCTGAGTGCAGAGCCAGAGCAATCCCTGAGCACCACTGGGTGTGGCCCCTCCCCCCAAAAGCAAACAGAACAAAAACAAAAGCAATTTATTCCTTCTATAAAATAGCAGAGTCTCCTCTTATAGATAATACTGGTTGACCCAGGTTCAAACCCTGGCATCCCATAGGGTCCCCTGAGCACCAGGAAATATAAGTCAATAATAAAAACAGGATAGTGGGAATCCAGGTTTGCTCTCCCTTGAACACGCATCTCGCTGGCTTGCCTCTCTGTTGCTTTGCTCACCTACCTCCCCTCTGGAGAAGCTCATGTTCTCGGGAGCACACGTGCCCTCTCTTTCTTGCCACTCGAATCTCTCTAAGCAAATTTGGATAAAGATTCTCTTATTGGTTGGACTGAAGCGATACCACAGTGGATAGGGCATTTGCCTTGTATGCGGCCGACCCGGGTTCGATTCCCAGCATCCCATAGGGTCCCCTGAGCACTGCCAGGAGGAATTCCTGAGTGCAGAGCCAGGAGTAACCCCTGAATATCGCCGGGTTTGATTCTCCCAATTAAAAAAAATGATTCTCTTATTTGGCCCCAGGGATAGTACAGTGGGTAGGGCTTTAGCAAGCACCCTACCTGCTGGGATGGGCCCATGACAGATGTGTGACCAGACACATGTGTGGCCTCCCTCACTTTGACAAGGGGTCGGAAGTATATCTTGCTGCTTTGTGTAATTTTTTTGGCTTTGGAGTCACAACCAGTGTGGTGCTCAGGTGTTACTCCTAACTCTGTGCCCGGAAATTACTCCTGGTGGTACTCAGGGGACCATATGGGATGCCGGGGATTGAGCCCGGGTCGGCTGCATGCAAGGCAATTGCCGTCCCTGCTGTGTATCATTCTGGCTCCCTCTTTCTTCCCCTCTTCCTCCCTCCATCCCTCTCTCTCTCCCACCCTTCTTAACCCCCCTCTCCCTCTCTCTCTCTCCCTCTCTCTCTCCCTTTCTTTCTTTCTTTCTTTCTTTCTTTCTTTCTTTCTTTCTTTCTTTCTTTCTTTCTTTCTTTCTTTCTTCTTCCTTCCTCCCTCTCTTCCTTCCTTCCTTCCTTCCTTCCTTCCTTTCTTTCTTCTTCCTTCCTTCCTTCCTTCCTTCCTCCCTCCCTCTCTTCCTTCCTTCCTTCCTTCCTTCCTTCCTTCCTTCCTGCCTTCCTTCCTTCCTTCCTTCCTTCCTTCCCTCCTTCCTTCCTTCCTTCCCTCCTTCCTTCCTTCCTTCCTCCCTCCTCTCTCTCTTTCTTTCTTTCTTTCTTTCTTTCTTTCTTTCTTTCTTTCTTTCTTTCTTTCTTTCTTTCTTTCTTTCTTTCTTTCTTTCTTTCTTTCTTTCTTTCTTTCTTTCTTTCTTTCTTTCTTTCTTTCTTTCTTTCTTTCTTTCTTTCTTTCTTTCTCTCTTTCTCTCTTCTCTTTCTTCCTTCCATTCTTTATTCCTTCCTTTCTTCTTGCTCAAACTTTCAGGGACTTACTCTTATTATATTTCTGGCTTTTGTACCACACTGGCCTGTGCCCAGGGGTTGCTCCTGGCGGGGCCTGGGGGGACTTTATGCCATGTAGGTGATTGAACTGGGGTCGGCCGTGTGCAGATCAACCGCCTTTGCCACTCTCCGAGCTCTGCAGCCCTCGCTCTGCCTATTTCCATCCTGTTAGCTGCCTTCCTACCTGGACTGAGTCTCGAGAGAGAGAGAACCCCATCTCTACGGTTCTGGGGGGCCCCCTTGAACCTTCTCCCCTGAAGCAGGCACCCGGCACGCCCTCATTGTTGATGTCGGACTAACCAGACCCTGTAACCCTGTGATTCCCCTCGCCCAGAGACGGCCCCCGAGGCTGGGGGACCCAGGGGCCGCCCGTGACGTGGCACTTGGCGGAGAGAGCCAGGGACCAGCCTGCAGCCTGCTCGGGCCTGCGCAGCCGGCACAGCCACCAGCCCTGGAGGAGTTTCGTCTGCCCGCCCCTTCCCGCTGAGCTGGGGGAGACAGGCCAGGCTCGGGTCCAGTCCTTCCCCGCATCCACCCTTCCCGGCTGCCCCGGCTGGGTCCCGTCCATCTGCCGGGGGCGGGGGCGGGGGGACGTGAAGAGCACGGCCGCCTCTGGGGCCTGGAGCCGCGTCCTCAGCAATTACCGCGCCGAAGGCTTTGCCAGACAAATGTTCCGGATTATTAGTATTTAAACGCAGTCGCCGCCCCTCCCCGGCCTCCCCTCCAAAGACCCAGAGCAGATGGCCGGGGCCCCAGGTGGAGAGCGGGGGCCGGCGGCCGGCCGGGCGGGCACCCGGAGCGTCACGCTCTCAGCCTTCTGTGCCCCGCGCGAGCCTTCAGTGCGGTGATGAGGTCCCGTGCCCACTTGCGAGTTGGCCACGGAAGGGCGGCTGGGGGCACCAGCCCTGCCCACCGTGCTGTGACCTGGGCCAAGCCACGACTCCACCCACAGCCTCTGTTGGCTTTTGTTGGCTTGTGTGTGGGCCGCACCTGGCGGTGCTCAGGGCTTCCTCCCGGCTCTGTGCTCAGGGATCACGCCTGGCGGTGCTCGGGGGACCCTGTGGGATGCCGGGGATCGAATCCGGGTTGGCCACGAGCAAGGCAAGCGCCCTCCCCGCTGTGCTAGCGCTCCAGCCCCATCTCCTCGGCTTTGTATCACCTGCCTGAGAGGGTGGCAGTGGGCCCCCCAAGAGGGAGCACGGGGGCAGGAGTGTGATGCTACAGACCCCTTTCGCCCCTTCTCCGTGGCTCCCGACCTCCCGCACGCTCAGGTCTCCGGGAGTTGTTTTATTATTTTTGCTCTAATTATTATTATTATTATTATTATTATTATTATTGGCGAGGGATGGTGGGGCCACATCCAGCGCTGCTCAGCAGGAATTACTCCTGGTAGTGCTCGGGGGACCCGGTGGGATGCCAGGAATCGAACCAGGGTCGGCCGCGTGCAAGGCAAACAGACTGTCACTCTGGTCCCTCTTCATTTTGTTTCCTTTGTTTATTTGTTTGGGGTCTTGGGTGGTGCTTAGGGCTGACTCCTGGCTTTGTGCTCAGTGATCACTCCTGGCGGGGCTCGGGGTGGACCCTCGGGGTGCCGGGAATCAAACCCAGTGGGCCACGTGCAAGGCAGACTCTGGCCCCAGCAAATGAGACTTCTCAATTTACGACATGAGTTTTTTGTTTTGCACACCCAGCAGTGTTCAGGACGGACTCCTAGCTCTGTGCTCAGGGATCACTCCTGGCAGGCCTGGGGGGGGGGGACCCTATGGGATGCCGGGGATCGAACCCGAGTCTGCTTTGTACAAGCCAGTGCTCTACCATCTTTGTTTTCTCTCTCTCTCTCTCTCTCTCTCTCTCTCTCTCTCTCTCTCTCTCTCTCTCTGATTCTTTGATTCTTTGTTTTTGGAGGGTGGGAGCTCCCGGGCAGACATGCTCTGGGCCTGGGGGTCTCTCCCCCTGATGCTTAGTTAACTGGTTGCATGCGTCAATGCTGGGTTTGAGCACTGCAGCGTTTGCTGGGGCCCAGGAGATGGGGGAGGCCCACCAGGGCCGTACGGGGCTGGGGATTGAACTTGGGACCCCACACGTGCCAGGTACACCTGCCCAGCCTGTGTACTCTCTTTCTGGCCCCTACTTGGAGACTTTTTTGGGGGGAGGGGCATACCCAACAGTGCTCAGGGATCACTCCTGGTGGACTCAGGGAACCGTAGGGGATGCTGGGAATGGAACCTGGGTCGGCCGCGTGCAAGGTAAGTGCCCTTCCTCACTCTGGTCTCGACTTGGAATTTTTGAAAACTAAACTCAGCCTGAGTAAATAATTTAATTCTTTCTGGTTCTTTGGGGTCATCTATACCCTGGCGATGCTCAGAACTTCCTCCTGGCTCTGCACCCAAGAATCACTCCTACTGATGCCCAGGGGACCCTTCGGGATGCTGGGATCGAACCCGGGTCAGCTGCATGCAAGGCAAACACCCTACCCACTGTGCTATCACTTCGGCCTTTTTATTTTGGGGTGGAGGAGCAGCTTGGGCCACACCCAGCGATGCTCAGGGGTTACTGCTGGCTCTGCACTCAGGAAGTATTCCCAAGCGATGCTTGGGGGAACCCTTTGGAATGCCGGGGATCGAACCCAGGTTGGCTGTGTGCAAGGCAAGCACCCTGCCCTGTTTTTTTTTTTTTTTTTTTGCTTTTGGGTTATACGTGGTGATACTCAGGGATCACTCCTGGCTCCTCTGCACTCAGGAATTACTCCTGGCGGTGCTCAGGGGACCCTATGGAATGCCAGGGATCAAACCTGGGTTGGCCTCAGACAAGGCAAATGCCCTCCCTGCTGTATCATCACTCTGGCCCCCTCCCCTGATTCTTATCAGTCTGTACCATTGCTCTGGCCCCTGATTCTTCAAATCCATCTTTCATTTCGGTTGCAGGCCCAGCTCCGGGCTCAGCTACGTGAAAGGGCTCAGCTGCTGTTGGCGACCTGTTTGCTGTGCTCTGGTGAATGTCTTTCTGTCTCCGTGCTCACGGGAGGCATTGCTGTGTGCTGGTCAACCTGCCAGGCTTTCGGCTGGCTGAGAAAACCCGTGCTGGCCTCAGCAGTGAGCCCTGGTTTGGGGGTAAGGTTGTGTTTCGGGTCTGTATCAGGGCTGCTGTCTGCTGGATAAAACCCCCTACTAAGGTTGTTGCAGAGTTTTGATGCTATAATTACTTAGAAAGAAAGTGAGAAAGAGAGAAAGAGAAAGGAGGAAGGGAAGGAAAGGAGGGAGGGAGGAGAAGGGAGGAAGGAAGGAAGGAGGGAGGGAATGGTGGGCGTGTGGTTTGTTTTGCTCCTTTCCTGTGTTAAGAGCTGATTCAATTACGTCCCAACACTTAGTGACTTCTTCCTTGGGGCCGTTCCAGCTCGAGGAACTAACTGGAACATCAACTTCCACATATGTGTCATGGTTTTGTGCTTGTCACTCTCTTGTCTTACTTAAAGAAAACCCAACTGATAAGCCAGTGATGGTTGAATGTTTATAAATGAGAGGTGCGTAAGCTCACTGACCTGTCTTTCTTTTTCTCTTTGGCGGGTGGGCCGGGGCGAGGAATCACACCTGATGATGTTTAGGGGTTATCCTGGCGGTGCTTGGGGGACCCTCTGGGATGCCAGGGGCCAACCCCGGGTTGGCCTTGTGCAAGGCAAGCATCCTCCCCACTGTGCTATCTGTCTGGCCCCCAGTGACCCTTCTTTCTGGCAAAAATTTTTTGGACTAGTAGTAAAAAAAAAAAAAATCTTTATCCAAAAACCAAGATTCGCCATCTGGGAGCAGTTAACAATGAAATTAATCTGTCTTCTAAACCTGGTGATGAAGATACTTGAATATTTTGTGGGTGGTTGATAACTTTAAGACAAAGCTGTTTTTCAAAGGTTTTTTTCCCAAGATGCTACTAGAACAGTCTCTCTCTCTCTCTCTCTCTTGGGGGGGGGGGGTCACACCCGGCGATGCACAGGGGTTACTCCCGGCTCTGCACTCAGGAATTATCCCTGGCAGCGCTCAGAGGACCATATGGGATGCTGGGAATCGAACCATGTACAAGGCAAATGCCCTACCCGCTGTGCTATCGCTCCAGCCCCTAGAACAGTCTCTAAGGATCATGTCAGCAGTAAATTTCAAAAAAAACCTATGAAGTAAATGGGTATAAATGAGCAAAGATGGGTGGGAGGCACAATTTCCTAGAAAAGCTTTACAACTAGTCCAAAAAAATTATTATTTTTTGTTTTTTTGGGTCACACCTCATGATGCTTAGGGGTTACGCCTGGCTCTGCACTCAGGAATTATTCCTGGTGGTGCTCAGGACCATATGGGATGCTGGGGATTGAACCTGGGTCAGTCGTGTGCAAGGCCAGTGCCCTCTCTGCTGTGCTATCGCTCTGGCACCCCCCCCAAATATTTTTAAAAGAAAATCCAGCAAATTTTTTGCAATTTGTCAAAAAGAAACTCATACAATTCAATCATGAGTAACATTGTTAATTATGGTTTTGATAAAAAGTGAAATGAAAGAAATAATACAGGGGCCAGAGCGATAGTACAGTGGGTGAGGTGTTTACCTTGCAAGCAGGCAACCTGGATTCAATCTCTGGCACCCCATCGGGTCCCTGGAGCCCTGCCAGGGGTGATCCCTGAGCACAGAGCCAGGAGTCAGCCCGGAGCACTGCCAGATGTGGCCCAGTAATTAAAAAAAATAATAAAACAAAAAAGCCAGTGGATCAAGGGCCTATCAGGAGCCAGAGAATTGATGCAATGAGACACTCCCCCCTCAGATAAGTGGGTGCCTCCTCCCTCAGACCTAGTCTAGCCTCCACCTGTCAGATGGAGGAGGCATCCTGTGACTGATCATCCTCCTATCTCTAGGAACAGAAGGTACCTCACACTTGCTTTACTTGTTCCTCCTCCTTGCCTTCTCCCACCCCCGGAGCTTCTGGAGGTGCCTGGGACACAGGTATGAATGCTGAGGTGTTTAGCAGAGGAAGGAGGTTTAGCTCGGTCCCCGAGGCTCTTAGAGGGATAGGACTTCCCTCAGGACAGCAGTTCAAGACTCAGCCATGGACCAGGAATCTCCTGGTTGCAAGAGTCTTGGGATCCTTCAGTCCAGTTTTCTGCTTACATACTTCCAGGGTCGGGGAACTCACTACCTTAAATGTCATCTTCTTTGTTTTTAAAACTATTTTTATTGTAGTCCTGGGGTTTACAATACTGTTCATTATAATAAGTAACTTTTTATTTTTTGGCAGGGGGTGGGCGATGTGTGTGTACTGTGCTCAGGAATCTCTCTTGGCAGTACTCAGGGGGAACCAGATGCCGTGCCAGGGATCAAACTGGGGCTGGCCTTGTGCAAGACCAGTGCCTTAACTCCTGCAGTATTTCCCCAGCCCCTTGCCCCCCCCCGCCTCAATTCTATTTTTAATTTTTTCCAGGGGGAGGGGCCACACCGGGCTGTGCTCAGGGCTTACTCCAGGCTCTGCGTTCAGAGGTCACTGCTGGTGGGTGAGGTGCTTGGGATGGAATCCGGGTCATACGCATGCAAGGCGAATGCCCTATCTGCTGTGCTATCGCCCCAATCCCCAGTTTGTCATTTTGATGGAGAGAGGGCCACACAAGCACCATGCAGTGCTTGTGTGTGTGGGGGGGGGGGGGGGTCACTGGCCAGAGGGGCATGGGGAAACCATTGGTGTGAGATATTCCCCAAGTGCCAGGTATAAAACCTGCAGGTCCTTCCTGCAAAGGATCACCTGTCAGTCCTCTCCCTGGCCTGGCTCATTCATTTTTTTTTTAGCCGTTGGAGCTATTTTTCTTTCCTTTCGAGCTCAAAAATCTTTTTTTCCAGTCCTTCCACCCTCAACCCTCACGTTCACTAGGCTTGATGTGCACACTAACATCCTTGGCCAAGAAAGATCACCACGTGCCACCAGACCCTTGTGTCTGTCTGTCAGGACATCCCCTGCCGCCCTCCCATGCACCTCACTTTGAATGGAAAAGGACGAGTGTACGTTCTCAGAGCTCCCAAGAAGTTGGTCGCATGCCCAGCACGGGAACATTCATGAATGCAGCAACAATTAGACCGCCCTATCAGTGAGGACCAAACTGACTCAGAAGGGAAAGGGAGAATTGGAAAGCCTTGAACAGCACGGGATCTGCTCGGGCTCGGGCTCAGTTCCTCTACCAGCAAATGAAAAGCACCCAAGTGCCAGAAAGGAAAAAATAGGCAATGGAGTGGTTTATTGTGTTGTCTCTTTTCTCTTTCTTATTCTTTTTTTTGGGGGGCGGAGGGTGAGGTGGGGTGGAGGAAGTAGGAGCAAGTCTGACTTTGCTAATGATCTGAGAATTATGCCTAAAATAGATGCTTCTGGCTTTCTGAACCCCGTAGGGGAAAGCCCGGGTCTTCATCATCGCCAGCAGCCAGCGCTGGCCAGGGCTCAAGGAGGCGGAAGGGCAGGAATGAATCGTTTCTGTTGCTTGTTATTTTGAATGGACCAAAGGTCAGGCATACCCCCCTGAGGCCAGGCACATCCCCCTGTTTAATTCATCTCTCCTCCCGGAATGTTGGGGAGCAGGGACAGTGATGTGAATGCCAAATGCGTGGATGCGGGATGGGCATTTTGAGTAACTTGTTGGCTGTGATGGAAAGAAAATCAACTTCGTGGGGGGGGGGTGTGAAGGGCGCAGATACAGTACAGCAGGTGGGGTGCTCGCCTTCCGTTCCTTGGTTCTATTCCTGATACTCAACTTTCCTTTGAGGGAGGCTTGCATCCCGAGCATCCATTTCCTTTTTTTTTTTTAATTACTTTTGGGGTCACATCCTCCTTTTGACTCTGGACTCAGGAGTCACTCCTGGCAGGCTCGGGGGACCCTATGGGGGCACCGGGGATCGAACCCTTTTCAGCCAGCATGTAAGGTACAAGCAAGCGCCCTCCCAGCTGCGCTATCTCCCTGGCTTTCTTTTGGGAGCCTCCTATTGGTTAGAACTGTTTGCCTAGAGGGCATGAGACGAACAGTTGAGCCAATCAGAGCAGGCACCCGTCTCTGTCTACTATGATTGGTGGAGGGAGGGAGGCCACATGACCCCAAGCGGCCAATGAGGCCCAACTCTGGGATTTCCGCTGGGTGTCTGGGGGAAACCGCCCAAGGTGTCAGGTTGCTGAGCTGCTGGGACTCCAGGTCTAGAGATTTCAGGGGCCAGAAACGGAAATCCACAGCCCAGAGAGAAACAGTTCAGCGCGCACCCTTGGTCTGGGAGATGGAGCGGGATGAGAGGCCCCTAGTCTCTGGACTTTCTCATCTCAGGCATTCCCCCTGCTCCAGCAACCCCCCCCCCCCCCATCCTCCCATCTTCCCTTCTGCTAACATCCCTGGGAATCGAGTTCCTATCCTGTGTCACTCTAAGTGCGTCGCCGGCTGTGTCAGGCGTGCAATGTCTGTTGCATTGTGAGCCACAGATGCGGGAGGATCTTCCCTGCCTGACCAGACCAGACCAGCCGAGCAGGCCAGGCGGTCCTAGCCGGCTGCCCGTGTGTGTCGCGGCTTATCTTTGACTTTCATCCCCAGCAGCCTTCCCATTCGACCCCCTCACTCTCCACAGCCTTCCCAGTTTGTGTTGGGATCCCTCTAAAAAAAAATAAAATAACAAAGCACCTTTGCAGGCACGGTTTTGCCCCTGCGTGGGGACAGTTGCCTGCCCCTGCAGGGCTGCGGGATGTCTGCGTGGAGCACACCTGGAGATGCTCGGGGCTTCGACCTGGCCCCGTGGATCGCTCCTGGTGGGGCTGGGGTGGGGGGCTGGGACCCTCTGCGGTGCTGAATATGGCCCAGCTGTGTGCGAGGCAAGCGTCTCACCCGCTGTTCTCTCTCTCGAGCCCCTGGCGAATTTTTCTTTTCCGGACAGAGGCCTTTGTTAGAGTTGCGTCCCCAGTCATGCTCGTTCTTGTATTGAGCCTTCTCAGAGCCAAAGCCCAACCCAGTGTCCTTGACAGTGAGTGGCCTGGAGCAGTTTTTCCATGGGACCCCCCTGGCCTTGCCTTCTGTCCATCCTCCTGCCGCAGGACAGCTTGGAGTCTTCCTTAGAATGCCCTCCCTTGCTTTGCCCTTGGCCGTCTGCCCCGCTGGCTGAAATGGCCTTCGCCCACCTGTCTTGGCATAAAAATCTCTGTCTGTCTGTCTGTCTGTCTGTCTGTCTCTCTCTCTCTCTCTCTCTCGTTCTCTCTCAGCTTCCCTACACTGACAGCCCTGGTTCTCTCTAAAGCCCCCTCTTTCCCTGGAACTTCTCAAGGGTTACATGACTGACACCCCTAGAATTCTTTTATTTTTTTTTGCTTTTTGGGTCACACCCGGCGATGCACAGGGGTTACCTCCTGGCTCTGCACTCAGGAATTACTCCTGGCGATGCTCAGGGGACCATATGGGATGCTGGGAATTGAACCCGGGTCGGCCGCGTGCAAGGCAGACGCCCTACCCGCTGTGCTATTGCTCCAGCGCCACCCTAGAATTCTTGAGCGTTCTCCAGCCTTGTTGACAAGTCGTCTACGTCTGCTCTTATTCTTTTATTTATTTGGGTTTTTTTCCCCAATTGTTTTGTCAGTCCTGGGGCCACAACCAAGGGTTAGTCCTGGCTCTGCATCCAGGAATCACTCCTGGCGGTGCTCAAGGGACTCGATGGGGTACTGGGGACTGAACCCAGGCCGGCCGCAGGCAGGGCAAGCGTCCTCCCCGCTGTGCTGTCGCGCTAACCAAGCCCTGCACTTGTTCTTTCAGTGCCATGTCCGGGTGTAGGAGCCGGGGGACGGGAGTGTCTGCTCCCCGTCCTCTCTCTTTCCCAAGGAAGCAGCCGTGGCAGGCAGGGGTGGGGTCACGGGAGGGTCCCCCACTCCAGCTGCCAGACACAGAGATTTTGTTTCTGGTTTTTGTGTCTGGGCCACACCTGCCGGTGCTCAGGGAGTACTCTATTTGGAAATCACCCCTGGTGGTGCTTGGGGGACCTTATGGGAGGCGCCAGGGGTCAAACCCAAATCAGTCAGTCGCATGCAAGGCCAGCACCTTCCCGCCTCTATCGCTCTGGCCCAATTTTTTTGTTGTTGTTGTTTTGTTTGGGGGCTACACCAAGCTGTACTCAAGGCTTTCTCCTGACTCCGTGCTCAGGGATCACTCCTGGTGGGACTTGGGAGATCCTATGAGATGCCAGCAATTGAATCTGGGTCAGGCACATGCAAAGCAAGTTCCCTTCCCGTTGGACTATTGCTCTGACCTGAAATCTCCTTTTTCCTTTTTTTCCTTTTTGGGTCATACCCAGCAATGCTCAGGGTTTCCAGCAGGCCCTGCAGGGGACCCTTACAGGATGCTGGGGATCGAATCTGGGTCTGCTACATGCAAACTGAGTGCCCTCCCTGCTGCTGTACTATGACTCCAGCCCCAAATCTCCCATTTTTAATGACCCACATCCTTGAAGCAAAATAATAAAAACAAAAGGTTCACCCACCCACCTTTTTAAAAAAAAAAAAAAAAGATCTGAAAGGGGAAGGGCTTTTGTCTGTCCCAGGGAATCCTGCTTTTAGGAGACCCCCCCTCATAATCCGGGGGCTTCCAGGCTTTCCTTTTCCTTTGTTTCCTTTTCTGAATTCAGCCATTCAGCTTCCATCCCCTGCTTCCAAAATGTGACGGCTCGAAGATGGGGACCTGAGTATCTGTGCCAGCGACATCAGGGCTGCTGGCGGAGAGGGTAAGGTGACAGGAGCTCCTGCCAGACGCACCCTGCCCTGCCCTTGACCTCCAGAGGCTCCCGTCCACCACCGCCCCCCTTACCCAGGACTGAGCTCCTCATCATCATCAAGTTCTCTCTAAATCCGGGAAACTGGAGAAGTCTGCCCGGGGCTGTGGTCTCCGCTGGGGGGATCTCCAGGCAGATCTTGTCACTTGCCCCAGTGAAATGAAAATGTCAGAAATGTCAGTCCCTCTTCCCCAACTGGGGGCTCTTTTTTTTTGGGGGGGTAGACTTTTTGAGTCACACCCAGCTGTGTTCAGGGTAACTCCTGATGCTGCGCTCAGCGATCACTCTGGTGACGCTCAGGGGACCCCAAGGGATGCCGGGGATCAAAACCGGGTAGGCTACATGCAAGGCAAACGCCCTCCCCGCTGTGCCATCGCTCAGAGCCCCAAGCTGGGGCTCTTGTCTCTTGTATTTTCCAAAGCCCCATATCAGAGATGGGGAGAGAGGTGGGCTGGGGCGGGGGGCGGGATTGGGTGTGTGTGTGGTGGGGGGGAGGGGGGAAGCGTTTTGACCGCCAACCTAGCACCAGGCTGTCCCGTGTTTATTTGAGTTTGTGGGCACGACGCCCGGGCCCCGTGGTCTGTCTCCGGCTGATCCAAGTTCTGACTGGCAGTTAAGTGTCTCTGATTAATAAAAAATGGGGTGGGCAGGGGGAGCATGAATTAATCATGACTTAAATGCAGTGTGTGTGGGGAACAGCGTCTGAAAACAACACGAGGGGTTGCAGAGAGAAGACAGTGGCGGGGAAAGTTGCTTGGATTTCACCCCCCGCCCCAAGGCACCCTATAGGCACCCCCCGACACACCCGCCCAAGTCAGGAGTGATCGATGCAGGCCGAGTCAGGAGTAAATCCTGAGCACTGCTGGGTGTGGCCCCCATGCCGAAACAGCAAAGTGTTGCCCCAGTCCTGGGGCTGGGGGTGGGGGGGAGGGCGGCAGGGGTGGGCCATGCTCGGGGGAGGTGGAAGTTTGGGGACCCCTGGGAGCGGATGTTCATGGTGGACAGAGGAGCCCCGGGGTGCTGCTCATTGGGGATGGCAGCCTCGGTCCCTTTAAGGCTCCCCTCCCACCCCCCCGCCCCCCACGGAGCCCTGGGCCTCTGCGGAGGAGGACATGCATTATTGAAAGCACATTTCAATACCTATTCACTCTTCTCCTGGGTGGGTGGCAATCACAGTTTATATAATCTGTCTCCCTGTCCTCCCGGCAGCTGCTCCCTTCTGGCTGAGTGGTCTGGGGAGAGGGAGGGAGGGGAGTTCCCCCCCCCGCCCCGTCCCCACCAGCTTTAACTGTGTCCGGCCCCATCCCACACAGTGGCTTGACCCCCCCCCCCCCCGTTGTGGGTGGGGACGGCGGGACCAAGGGCTGGGGCTCGCATGTCCCTGCGTGAAGCTCGACCTTGGCCCAGCCCTGGACTCTTCCCCGCTGGGCTGGATCCACTCCAGGCAGTGCCACCTCAGCCTTCAGGCTAATAGCTCCCGACCTCTCTGTCCAGCTCCTCCCACCAGTGCCCGTCCGGGCTGTCAGGAGCTGGAGGGACAGATCTGTGCCTGTGTTCACTGCAGCCGTGTGCCAGGAACTGACCTCACCAGTTTCCTTGCCACCTTCCTCCCGACCACCCATCTGTCCTCCGTCACCTCTCTATGCATCCTCTCACCCATCCTCCTATATATCCATCCATCCACCCATCCATCCACCCATCTACCCATCCATCCATCCACCCATCTATCATCTATCCATCTATCCCCCATTCATTCATCATCTATCCACCCACTCATTCATCCATCCACCCACTCATTCATCCATCCATCCACCCATCTATCATCTATCCGTCTATCCCCCCATTCATTCATCATCTATCCACCCACTCATTCAGCCATCCACCCATCCATCCACCCATCTATCATCTATCCATCTATCCCCCATTCATTCATCTATCCACCCACTCATTCAGCCATCCACCCATCCATCCACCTATCTATCCATCCATCCACCCATCTATCCATCCATCCATTCATCATCCACCCATCCACCCATCTATCCATCCACCCATCCATCCATCCACCCATCCATTCATCCATCCATCCATTCATCCATCTACGCATCCATCCCCATCCAACCATCATTCATCTCTCGTTCATCATCCATCCATCCATGCAACTACCATCCATCCATCCACCCATCATCCATCCTTCATCCCTGTATACATCAGCCATCCATCCATCCATCCATCCATGCATCCACCATCTACCCATCATCCATTCATTCATGCATTCATTCATTGCATCCATCTATCACCTATAATCCCTACATTCACCCACTCATCTACCCATTCATCCTTTTGTCCATCCATCCATATCCCCACCCTTGGCCAAGTATCAAGCATCTGTCAAACTGCAAGATAGGCACCAGCTTCCCTCCCCGCACTCGAGGAAGACGACAGACAACTGAATAGGGTTCTGGAACAAGTGTGATGAGAATGGCAGGAGCAGAGGCGTGAGGCGTTGCAGGGGCACCAAGCGGCTACCCCGCCGCATCCCTTTGCGGGGGTTAGAGAGGACTCTAGTGGCGATCACACCTTGGCCAGAGACAGGGAGACGGGAGGGACGAACTTTCCCCATGAGCCCAACTCCCGACTTCCGGAACATAGGAATAACTTCCCTTTGGATCTTAATTTTCATTTTTGACTTTGGTGCATCACCCAACCATGCTCAGGGCTTATTCCTGGCTGCTCTGTGGCCAGGGATCACTCCTGGTGGGCTTGGGGGCGGGGGGGGGGGAGGCGGCTGTCAGTCATTGAACCCGGGCTGGCCATGTGCAGAGCCAGTGCCTCGCCCGCCCTGCGATGGCTGTAGCCCTTGACTTCCCTTTGGCAGGGTGTGACTCTCTCCCGGCCCTGGCTGCTGGCACAAGGGGCTGCCCTATCCCCAGTCCCCAGGGTGCCATGGGACTGGAGTCTGGTGATGCTGAGACCAGGCCACGGAGACGGGGACGTTGTGCTTCTGTGATGCTGGGAAGGTGGAGGCTTCCTTGCCCCACTCAGGGCAGCAGGGAGCAGGGAGAGAGGGAGGGGTGGAAACCCAAGAGTCTGCAGCGGGGCAGGGGCGGGGGTTGGGTATGTTGGCTTCCACCGGCGGTGCTCAGGGATCATTCCTGGTGGTGCTCAGGGGCCGCCCTCTGAAGCGCTCGGAGTCGCACCTGGATTGGCCACGTGCAAGGCAAGCACTGTAGCCCCTGTACTGTCGCTCCAGCCCACGACAAGTGTCTTTTCTTTTCTTTTTTTTTTTTTTTCCTTTTTGGCTCCTTGGGTCACCCCCGGTGGTTGTGATGCTCAGTGGTTACTCCCGGCTCTGCACTCAGGAATTACTCCTGGTGAATGCTCAATTCGGGTGCCAAGGATCAATCCCGGGTCAGTTGCGTGCAAGGCAAACAAACGCCCTCCTCGCTGCACTGTCGCTCCCGCCCCAAGGCAAACGTCTTGAGGTCCTCGTGGGGACCCCAGGGTCCTAGCTGTGGCCAGCGCCAGCACAGTCAGATTTCCCTATGTGCCCTGACGCCCTACCCTGCCCGCTGCCCGCTGCCCGCGCGGTCCACCAAGCCTTGTTAACTGGAAAGCGTCTCATTCATTAACAGTGGGGGTGGATTTTCACATCTTTTGTCTTATTTGATTTCCCCAGCAGCCCTAGGAGGCTGTTTACAGACACGGAAATGAAAGCTCTGAAGGTCCAGTCAGCGGGACCCAGGTCTGCCCACGGCCTGCAGTCCACGCTTTGTTCACTGTCAATCGGGCGTGTGTGTGTGGGGGGGGGGCGGGGGGTAGTCTGCTGGGGTGGGGGCGGTGGAAAGGACGCTGGAGTGTCTGAGAGGAGAGGGTGGAGGGGAAGGAAGCAGACATTGAAGCCGAGCTCAGAAGTGCTGCCTTGAGGGTCTGTGAAGGGGGCCGTGGGGTGTGTGTGTGGGGGGGTGAGAGTGGAAGGAGCAGGTGGAGCACTGCGGGAGGGAGGGAGTTGGAACCCAAAGACCATAGAAGTGGAAGAAGCCAGAGAGCATTCCGGTTCTTCCCAGTTCCATCCGTTGGAGCATGTTAGGGAAGAGGGCCTTCCTCTTCACGTGCCATTGGAGGACTGTCTTTCGAGGGGTGAGTGGGGGGAAGCCAAAAATGCCACCTCCTCCAAGAAGCCTCCTGGACGTCTCCCCCATCTTTGTAGCTGCTGCTGCTTCTGGGGGCGGGGGTGAGGAGGGGGAAATCTCCTTCACAAGAGGGGGTTCGTTCCAGCCTGCCCGGTTCCCCTATTTCAGGCCGTGACTCATCCCCCTGGCAGGGAAGTTCGGGGAACTTACTCATCTCTGATGAGATCCAAGCCCCCTTGGCCCTTGCTTCCCACCCAGTAGGGGCCCTGTGCATTGGGGGGGAGGGGAGAAGGATTTGATAGAAATGAGTGTCCAGGTAAGGGCAGTGATGATGACAGGGAGCGGAAGCGGGATGAGGCCACGGTGATGAGTCAGCCAGCACGGAGCAGATGGTTCCTACGGCGGAAGTTGTGGGGAGGAGACCCAGAGAGAGTTTCAGGGCCGCAGGCCTGCGAGGGTCTTGCTGGCCTTGACTGGGCTCAGCTGACCTCCGCCCTGGGGCTTCCCGTGCAGGGGGGAGGGAAGAACCATCCACAGAGGGGCGTGGCTCACTGCAGTGGGGCAGGAATCATTTTTTTTTTTTTTTGGGTCACACCCGGTGATGCACAGGGGTCACTCCTGGCTCTGCACTCAGGAATTACTCCTGGCGGTGCTCAGGGGACCCTATGGGATGCTGGGAATTGAACCCGGGTCGGCCACGTGCAAGGCAAATGCCCTACCCGCTGTGCTATCACTCCAGCCCCAGTGGGGCAGAAATCAAAGGGCCTCCCTTGGGACGGGGGACCCCAGGCCTCCCGGAGAAGGGAGCAGGCCAGGCTGGAAGCGCCGCAGGTGGGGGTCAGGGAGGGGACCAAGAATTTGGGGCTCGGTAACAGCCAGGCGCTACCTTGCGGGCTGCCTTCGGTTTGTTCTTTGGGCCACACCTGGCGATGCTCGGGGAGGGGGGGATCCTCCTGGCTCTGCACTCAGGGAACCACTCCTGGCGGGGCTCGGGGGACCTGAAGGGGTGCCGGGGATTGAACCCGGGTCTGCCGTGGGAAAGGCAGGCAGGCGCCTTCCTTCCCCGCGGTGGGTGGGATTTCCTGCTCTGGGTGGGACCGAGGCTGGTGCCCACGGCTCTCCTCTCCTCCGGCTGGCTGTGCCGTGCCCGGGGCCCTCTGCCACAGCCATCCTGCGCCAGCCTGGGTCTTGCCCCCTCCTTCTGTTACACCCCGTTTCCTTTCCCCGCAGGAGAAGGTCCGCCCAGGCTCGGGGATGCTGTGAGTGGATGAATGAATGGAAGGACAGGGACAGGAGTGGAGAATGACCGCAGGGTGTGTCTGTGTCTGCGTGTGTGTCTGTGTGTCTGTGTTTGTGCCTGCATGTGTCTGTGTGTATCTTGTTTGTGTGTGTGTCTGTGTATATGTCTGTGTGTATCTGTGTCTGTCTGTATCCGTGTGTGTGTCTCTGTGTGTATCTGAGTATGTCTGTGTATATGTCTGCGTGTATCTGTGTGTGTCTGTATCCCTGTATGTGTCTCTGTGTATCTGAGTATGTCTGTGTGTGTCTGTATCCCTGTGTGTGTCTCTGTGTATCTGAGTATGTCTGTGTGTGTGTTTGTGTGTCTGTCTGTGTGTCTCTGTGTGTATCTGAGTATGTCTGTGTATATGTCTGCGTGTATCTGTGTGTGTCTATCCGTGTGTGTCTGTGTGTATCTGAGTATGTCTATGTGTGTATCTGTGTGTGTGTGTCTCTGTGTGTATCTGAGTATGTTTGTGTATATGTCTGCATGTATCTGTGTGTATCTGTGTGTGTGTCTTTGTGTATCTGAGTATGTCTGTGTGTGTCTATGTGTCTGTGTGTGTCTCTCTGTGTATATCTGAGTATGTCTGTGTGTGTGTCTGTGTGTATCTATGTATGTAGCTGTGTGTGTGTCTGTGTGTGTCCGTGTGTGTATCTGAGTGTGTGTTTCTGTGTGTGTGTCTGTGTATCTGGTGTGTGTCTGTGTGTGTGTGGTAGGATTGGAAGAGAATGTGAACAAAGCACTTCACCCCCCACCTGCTGCTCCCCAGATAAAGGCGTCTGCCCTTCAGGGAGGGCCCTTGAGAAGAGAAAGGCCTTTCTGGGGGGGGGGCGGTTGTGTGGCTGTCAGCTAGAGGGCAGCGATGGGGAAATGGAGGTTCTGGGGTGGGATGGTGGCTCCCTCCCCTGGCACCTGCTCACCGGGAGAGCCTGGAGGTTCTGGGGTGGGGGGGCTGCAGGATTTCATCCCTGCTTGTCAGGCGGCGGAGGGGGGGGGAAGGAAGCCAGGGAACTGGGCACTCAGCAGCCCCGGGGAACACTGAGGCCATGCCTGGTGATACTTAGCCAATCTGGACAGACGGGTCAGTGCCACTGGTGACAGACATGGGGCAGCCCTTGGTGTCGGGGACCACCAGGGCCAACCCCAGGGGTCCCGGAAGTGCTGGGAGTTGATGATTGGTCCTTGCAAAGGCAGTGCTGGTGACCCGGAACCCGGAAGCCCCGGGGCGGGTTCCTGAGGTGGACTGAGAGGGTCGGACAGGAGAGTGGCTGGGGCGGAGGGAGGGGTGCTGGTTCAGTTCCGCTTGGTCCAGTCTGGATCCCAGGGTGGGATCTCCCAGGAGGAGACTCACCCCTGCCCACCTCTGCCCACCTCTGATTTGCAGAGCAGGAAGGACAGAGGAAGGAGGAGAAAAGAGAAAGGGAAAGGGATCGTGCCTGTCTTTGAGTTCCGCCTTCTGTTCCTTTCAGTTCTATTCCTTTTTCTTTCTTTTTTTTTTCTTTTTTTTTTTTTTTGCTTTTTGGGTCACACCCAGCGATGCTCAGGGGTTACTCCTGGCTTTGCACTCAGGAATTACTCCTGGCAGTGCTTGGGGGACCATATGGGATGCCGGGGATCGAACCCGGGTCGGCCGCGTGCAAGGCAAACGCCCTACCCACTGTGCTATCGCTCCGGCCCCACCTTTTTCTTTCTTTTCTTTTAGCAGGGGGCACGCCCGGCAGTGCTCAGGGCTGACTCCTAACTCTGTGCTCAGGGCTGACTCCTGACTCTGTGCTCAGTAACCCTACGGGATGCGGGGATCGAACCTGGTTGATTGCGTGCAAGGCAAATACCCTCCCCGCTGTCCTGTCGTTCTGTCCTCCTTGAGCTCGTGTTTGGGGAGAAGTAATAGTCACCCCATGCCCACTCTGGAAAGCTTACCTTCTTTTATGATTTTTTTTTTTTGTGCCTCACCCAGCGGTGCTTAGGGGCTCACTCCGGACTCTGTACTCAGGGATCTGTCCTAGAGGTGCTTGGGGGTCATATGGGATGCCAGGGATCACACCCCGGTCAGCTGTGTGCAAGGCAAGCACCCTTCCCATGCCCGATGGCTCTGGCCCGGACAATATACCTTTTTTTTTTCTTTTTGGATCACACCAGGCAATGCACAGGGGTCACTCCTGGCTCTGCACTCAGGAATTACCCCTGAGCATATGGGATGCTGGGAATCAAACCCGGGTCGGCCACGTGCAAGGCAAACGCTCTCCCCGCTGTGCTATTGCTCCAGCCCCCAAATTTACCTTCTTTAATGGAACAAATAAAACCCCCAAAAGCGCCTACTGTGTGCACCCTGGAACACTATGCCCCCCTGGGTCGTTCTGGCGCCCCTTGGTGGCAGGGGGGGGCCAGCATCGCCCCTTCTGGGCAGTCCAGATGGGGCTCATTGGCTAGCTTGCTGGGTACCAAATCCGTTTCTCCCCTGGGAATAACAATCCCTTGGTTTTCACTGGGGGGAACCTCCCCCGCCCTGAGTGTACCGCCCTGGAGGGAGTCCAGTGCGATGATTCTCAGGGTCCCTGCTGGCCAGCAGGCCCCAGGACTCAAGGCAGGCCAGCTGGTGGCCCTCAGGGGGCAGGTGGATGCAGGTGAATCGTGACTCAGACAGGAAGAGACGCGGCGCCAGGCCCATCCTGCAGGGGGCGCGTGCAAGCAAACCTGGCTGCGTTTCTCCCGCCCCCTCCCTGGCTCCAGGTCAGTTCTGGCCCCTCCCCACGCCCCCTGGCCACAACTCCCCGCCCCCTTCTTCTTTTTTTAATTCGAGCAGGCACCAGTAACGTCTGATCTCATTTGTGAGATTTATTGGCTGGAGCGATAGCACAGCGGTAGGGCGTTTGCCTCTCACGCGGCAGACCCAAGTTCCGTTCCTCCGCCCCTCTCGGAGAGCCCGGCAAGCTACCGAGAGTATCGCGCCCGCACGGCAGAGCCTGGCAAGCTCCCCGTGCGTATTGGATATGCCAAACGAAGTAACAATAAGTCTCTTTTTTTAATTATTAGTTTTTATTTGGAGACCACACCCTGTGGTGCTTGGGGGTTGCTCCTGGATCTGCAATCGGGGATCACTCCTGGCGAGGCTCAGGGGACCCAATGGGATGCCTGGGATCGAACCCATGGTGGATGCGTGCAATTCGAGCACCCACTCCTTTGGACTATCTCGCTGCCCCGCCCCCCATCCACACACACACACACACACACACACACACACACACAAGCACACCGCACTTTTTTGAAACTTTGCTGTAGGCGTGCATCCTCTCTGCTTTCTCGGAAGAAATTCAAAGACTGTTTACTTTGCTTTTAGTGCATAAATGACGTTTGGTTTTCCCCTTCCCCCAAGCCTGGCCTGCGGGCGGTCAATGGAGGAGCAAACTCCTCCCAGCTCCCCTTTAGCAAGCTCTTCCCGCTCCCTCTCGGTGTGGCTTCGCTTGTTATGGTTCAGGCCTGGGGACACACGCATTTCCTCTGTTCAAGGGTGCCCATGGCTGGGGGCCGGAGCCACAGCACAACAGGGAGGGCGCTTGCCCTGCACGGGGCCAACCTGGGTTCCATCCCCCGCATCCCAGAGGGTCCTCCAAGCCCCACCAGGAGTGATCCCTGAATCAGAGCAGCCAGGAGTCAGCCCTGAGCGTCGCTGGGTTGTGGCCCGCCCCCAAACAAAAACCAAAATAAAGGAGCAGGCATTGCCTTTCCCATGGTATTTCTGCCCAGCCTGACCCCTGGACTTCTACTCGGTCACTGGACTTGGCCAGAGCTGCCTTCCTGTGGTGCGTGTGTGTGTGTGTGTGTGTGTCTGTGTGTCTGTGTGTGTCTCTGTGTGTGTGAGTGCGCCTGATTCCTGCCAACCAGGTCTGGGCACCAACTGTCCAGTGTAAGAGCCTGGTACTTGGTCCAGCCGCCTGACTGAGTTCAGATGGGGGCATGGGGAGAGGTGGTCCCCCACCTTCTGGAGGACAGGCAATGCCCACCAAGTAGCCCTTTGCTGTGTCACCCGCCACCGCCAGCCTCCCTGTGCACACTGACTTTCCCATTTCCTTCCGATCGATTCTCCCTGGTTGACAAAGGCACCTGGAAACACTATAGTATTCCCAGAAACCACCAACCCGGGCACGCTTGTTTCGATATTTTTCGCTCTCATTGCTTGAGGTCCGTGGGGCTAATAATTCGCCGTCCTGGCACCTCCAAAAGTCATGGGACACATCGTCCATCACACGCCCGCCCGACTGTGGGAAACGCCGGAGCCCTTCGGTTACTACTCACCCCTCCCTGCCAGGAGGGGCTCTGACTAACGACGCAGAGGCGGCAGGAGTTCCAGCCAGGCGGGCTCTCATGGAAAAGACTCAGAAATGACATTGGGGTGCATTCAGTCTAACTTCCGGTGTCCAGACCCTTTCAGTATGAGTCCTCTCCTAGCGCTCTCCTTTTTGGGGGAAATATCAAGAATTGTTTATAAAGGAGATCACAGGGCCCAGAGGGTTAGCACATGGGACTCAGAGCATCTGCCTTGCAAAGCATCTGGTAGTGGGTTCAAACCCCTGGAGTCTCACATGCGCCCAACATGTTTCGGCCAGCTCTGTTGCCTGTGATCCCCACAGCAAGCGATTTCTGCCTGCTTTATTGCCAGGGGTCTGAGCCCCACGGTCAGGCAGGGTGTCCCCCCAACCCCCGTGACCACAAGTATACATAGCACAAGTAAAGGCAGGGAAATGAGCACTGAAGGAAGTGTGTGAGCACCCTAGCCTAAGGTCTGTGCCACAACTGGGTCATGCCAGTTGCATCATCAGCAGTGACAGCATTGAAGAAGGGCGGGGATTAGAGAGAAATTGAAACACGTGTCTGGGGCCAGGGGGTGAGTCCAGCAGAGAGAAGGGGGTGCTTGACTTACACAAGGTTGACCTGGGTTTGATTCCTGGCACTGCATGGGGTCCCCAGAACCCCACCATCAGCCATCTCTGAGCACAGAGTCAGGAGTCATCCCTGAGCACTGTGGGGTGTGGCCAAACATCAGAAAAGGAAAGGGAAGGAGGGAGGGATGGAGGAAGGAAGGGAGAAAGGAAGGAAGGAAGGAAGGAAGGAAGGAAGGAAGGAAGGAAGGAAGGAGAGAAAATCAAAGAGAAGGAAAGAATAGGATGCAGATCTCTCCGCTGAACCAGACAAAAGCCAAACTTTAGCAACTTAAACAGGAGGCTAAAGACATAGCACAGCGGGAAGGCCTTGGCCTTGCATGCAGTGGACCCGGGCCAGGACTTGATCCCCGGCACCCCAGAGGGTTCCCCAAGCCTCGCCAGAAGTGGTCCCTAAGGGCAGAAATAATCCCTGAATATCTCTGGAAATAGCCCCCAAACAAAAACAAACGAAAAAAATCAAGTAGAAACTAGGGCAAGAGCAAAAGTCCAGCATCCCATTAGGGTCCCCCAAGAGCCAAGAGTAAGCCCTGAGCGCCAATGGGTACGGCCTCTGCATCAAACAAAAAAAAAAAAAGAAAAAAATTAAGCAGAATATCAGCACACAGAGCCTCTCTTCGGGAGTCTTCCCTGGCCCTAAGCCACTCTGTCAAAGCTCCTGAGGGCCTTTTAATATTATTTTATGAACAATATTAAAGATAATTGTTAATATAATAATTTTAAATCGTATTTAAAAGTTGAAATAACATCTACATTCCAGCAGCATTTCCGTTTGAGTCATGTTAGGTCACACCCGGTGATGCCCAGGGCTGACTCTGGGCTCTGCGCTCAGGAACTACTCCTGGCAGTGCTCGGGGGACCCTCTGGGGTGCCAGGGATGGAACCTGGATGGGCCGCACGTGTGCAAGGCAGACACCTTCCCTGCTGTACTAGGGGGCCCAAAAGCATTTAAATGGCATTTAAAACATAAAATGACACAATAATAAGACATAAAACCCACACCGGAGCCGGTGGCATCTCTCGAACCCCTTTAGGGCACCCCCATTTCTCCCTTCAAGTCCTGTTCCTGAGAGGCAGCTCCTGGTTCCCTGGCATCCTTCCTTCCCGGCATCTCCCGGGCTTCCTTCCTGTGGGCACGACCACCTCTTGGAAATCCCCCCCCCCCAACAACACACACACTCGCATTGTGCCCCTGCCTTCGCCCCAGCGAGGCACTCGGCAAACACGGCCAGCCGTCTCTGCAGGTCCCAGGGTCCTGGGGTCACTCGGCAAACACGGCCAGCCAGCCGTCTCGGCAGGTCCCAGGGTCCTGGGGTACACAAGGCGAGGAGGGCTGAGGGGTGGCGTGGGAGAGGGACGTGGCAGCCAAGCGGCCTCGCCCGCCGCCTCTGACCCCCGTGAGGTCTGGGTCCCCGTGATGCCTCTGGCCACCCATGCCGGATATGAGTGTCACTTTGCATCGGGCTCCCCCAGAGCGCTGGGCCTTTATCCCAGCGGACAGCAGTGCCTGCAGCTGCTGCCTGGGCCCCACTGGGCGCTGGCCTGTCTGTCTCCCGAGCCCCTCCTGTGGAATACAGCTGGCTCAGCAAAGCTGAACTCAACCCCCACCAGCCGCTTCGTGCCCGGGAAGAGAAACATCACTCTAAAGTGATCACAAGGTCTGGGCTGAATTCCCCCAAGTTTTCAAAGATTCCTGAAGGATCTTCGGCTTGTTGCTGGCCGCTGAGCTAGTCTGGCTAGACTCAGGCTCTCCCTCTCTCTCCCTCTCTCTCTTTCTCTCTCTTTCTCTCTCTCACCCTCTCTCTCTCTCTCCCCCCTCTCTCTCTCTCCCTCTCTCTCCCTCTCTCTCTCCCTCCTCTCTCTCCCTCTCTCTCTCCCCCCTCTCCCTCTCTCTCCCTCTCTCTCTCCCTCTCTCTCTCCCCTCCTCTCTCTCTCCATCCTTTCCTCCCTCCCTCTCTCTCTCTTCCCCTCCCTCCCTCCTCTCTCTCCCCCTCCCTCTCTCTCTCTTTCTCTCTCTCACCCTCTCTCTCTCCCTCCCCCTCTCCCTCTCTCTCCCTCTCTCTCTCTCCCTCTCTCTTCCCTCCTCTCTCTCTGTCCGTCCTTTCCTCCCTCCCTCTCTCTCTCTTCCCCTCCCTCCCTCCTCTCTCTCTCCCCCTCCCTCTCTCCCTCTCTCTTTCTCTCTTTCTCTCTCTCTCCCTCCCTCCCTCTCTCTCTTTCTCTCTCTCTCCCTCCCTCTCTCTCTCTTTCTCTCTCTCTCCCTCTCTCTCCGTCCTTTCCTCCCTCCCTCTCTCTCTCTCTCCCCCTCCCTCTCTCTCTCTCTCTGGTTTGATTTGGGTTTGGGGAATCAGCCAGGGGATGCTCGGGCTTCCTCCTGACTCTGCACTCCGGCATCTCTCCTTGGTTTTCAGGGGACCCCTAGGGACACCTGGGATTGGACCCTCATTGTCTGCTAGGGGTCCACCTGGGATTGGACCCCGGTTGGCTGCGTGCAAGGCACGTGCCCTCCCTGCCCGCCGTGTTATCTCTCCGGCCCCTTCGAGATGCAATTGTTACTCTCCAGGAATTTTCGGTTGGGAGCCTGGATTCCAGACGGAAGAAGCTTTTCCTAGACTCAGCTCTTCCTTAGAGCTGAGGTAGTTGCATGCCCAGGGGCTCAGGCAGAGTTTTTCATCTGTGATCCTGGAGACAGCAGCCCGTCTGGCAAGCCCATCTCCGCGTGTGTGTTTTTTGTTTTTTGTTTGTTTTGGTTTTGGGGACCACACCCGGTGATGCTCAGGGCTGACTCCTGGCTCTGCACTCAGGAATCACTCCTGGCGGTGCTTGGGGACCCGTATAGGGTGCTGGGGGATCGAACCGGGTTCGGCCATGTGCAGGGCAAGCGCCCTCCCTGTCCTATTACCTCTCGGGCCCCTGATGCTGGACCTTCTCCATCTACCCACCTGGGGCCGTGTGGCTTTAAGAGCAGAACTGCTGAGTCATACTTTGGGGATCCAGATCTTGTGGGCGCTGAGTCATCATTCATTCATTCATTCATTCACCAGCCCGGAAAGGAGGGCTGACTGCAGGCCAGGCGCCCTGCAGACAAACTCTTTTAATCCCCCAGCAATCCAGAGCCACTTGGCACCAGGAGGAGACTGGCTAAGACTGAGCTCAGCACCATCTCTCAGTGCAGCGCCACTCGCTCCCTCTCTCCCCTCTCTCTCCTCTCTCCATCTTCCACCCTCCCTCCTCTCTCTCCTCTCCATCTTCCTCCTCTCTGCATCTTCCTCGCTCCTCTCTGCATCCTTCTCTCCCCTCTCCCTCTCCTCTCCATCTTTCTCTCCTCTCTGCATCTTTCTCTCCTCTCTCTCCCCGTCTTCCTCTCTGCTCTCTGCATCTTTCTCTCCCCTCTCTCTCTCTCCTCTCCACCTTCCTCTCTCGCTCCTCTCTGCATCTTTCTCTCCCCTCTCTCTCTCCTCTCCACCTTCCTCTCTCTCTCCTCTCTGCATCTCCTCTCTCTCATCTTCCTCCCTCTCCTCTGAATCTTTTTCTCTAATCTCTCTCCATCTTCCTGTCTCCTCTCTGCATCTTTCTCTCCTCTCTCTCCTCTCCATCTTTCTCGCTCCTCTCTGCATCTTTCTCTCTCTCCTCTCTGCTCTCTCATCTTTCTCTCTCTCCCCTCTGCATCTTTCTCTCTCCATCTCCCTCTCTCTCCTCTCTGCATCTTTTTTTCTCTAATCTCCATCTTCCTCCCTCCTCTCTCTCCCCTCTCTCTTCTCTGTTGCTCTCTCCTGTCTCTCTCCATCTCTCTCTCTCACGTCTCACCCCCCTTTGGCTTAGAAAAAAAATAATAACAATAACGAAATGAATGGACATGAATAAAAGCCCAACATCCCTGCATCCCCGGGGATGAAACCAATGCATTTTCCATGGAGGGGAAGCATGGACTCATGAATATTGAATCTGAGGCTCCCTCCCCCCAAGATAAAGAGGAACCCCCCCACCTGGCCAGTTTCTATTAGAATTCTTTGAGAACAGGGGACCATAGCCGAGATAAACGACGGATGCCAAGCACCGGCAGCCTTTCCCGGGTTTCCGTGCTGCGGCCTATTAATAAAATTGATTCATTATAGAATTGGGTGGAGGTGGGCGGTGAGGCAGAGGAAGAGGAAGACTATTTTTCGCCAGGATAGGGAACTAGCTGCAAGGCACGCAAGGAGAGGGAGGGAGACGGGAAGTTCCTTAGGGAAACGGGAAACCTCCTATAAACCCCGTAACCACCCCAGCGCACACACCCCAGCACACACTCAATCAGTGGCCCGGGTGTGTGGGCTCCCCCTCCCCCAGGGCTGCCCCCCCAATAATGGGGACGCTGATCCTCGTCTGATACAGCCCAGGTCACTGGCCAGAGGGATGCACCCACTCGTGCCCTGCAGTTTGCAGAGAACCAGAGACCAGAAACCAAAGACGTGGGGGGTGGGGGTGGGGAGAGGCAATAGTACAGGGTTGGGGGAGGCATTTGCTTTGCATGCAGCCGACCCAGGTTTGATCCCCAGCATCCCATATGGACCCCCCGAGCAATGCCAGGAGTGATTTCTTTCTTTTTTTTTTTTTTTTTTTTGCTTTTTGGGTCACACCCGGCGATGCACAGGGGTTGCTCCTGACTCTGCACTCAGGAATTACCCCTGGCGGTGCTCAGGGGACCATATGGGATGCTGGGAATCGAACCTGGGTCGGCCCGCATGCAAGGCAAACACCCTACCCGCTGTGCTATTGCTCCAGCCACGCCAGGAGTGATTTCTAAAATGCAAAGCCAGGAGTAAGCCCTGAGCATTGCTGGGTGTGACACCCACCACCACCCCCCCCCCCGACAAAAAGGTGTACAGCTGTAGGGTCACCTGCCAGGAATGACCCCTGAGCAATGCCAGGTGTGACTCAAAAAAACAAAAAAGCAAAAAAAAAAAAATAGGCAGGGGGGTTAGGGGCGCCGAACAAAGCTCCCATATGAATTGATGTCGGAGTTTGGCCTGGCTCCAGGGTCACACCTGGCAGGGCTCAGGGGATCAGTATGGGAAGGAGGGAATCAAGCCAGAGTCAGCCTTGCTCCAGCCGGCACCTCCTTACTCACTGTACAGACTCTCCAGCGCCCCCCAGGGGCTCCAACTTCAAACTTTGCTCTGCTGCTGACTTGCTAGGTGACCCCAGGCAAGTGTCTTTCCCTCTCTGGGCCTCCGCTGTCTAGATTAGGGACCGGACGGGCGACCCTGGCAGGTGTGTGGTATTATTCTGCATGCTGGACAGTGACTTGAAATCAGTCTTGTTCGGTTGGTTGTTTGGAGAGGGAGGCCAGCACCTGGCGGTGCTCAGGGCTGACTCCTGGCTCAGGGGTCACTCCCGGGGGCCTCGGGGGCCGGGGATGGAACCAGGGTTGAATGAGTGCAAGGCAGGTGTCCTTCCCGCTGTGCTGTCTGTCACTCTGGCCCCAGTGCCCATTTCTGGTCTCCATCCTGGTTCTGTCTGTCTGTCTGTCTGTCCCTGAATTTAGGGCCACACCTGGCAGTGCTGAGGGCCTCCTCCTGGCTCTGCATTCGGGGTCACTCCTGGCGGGGCTCAGGGGACCCTGTGGGATGCCGAGGATGGAACACGGGTCGGCCGCGTGCAAGGCACACACCTTCCCTCTGCCCCTCGCCCCGCCGGGTCCCCTGACACGGCGATCATTGGGGACCCCATTTCCCGCCCCTTCTCTTCAGTCAGTAGTGAGGGCCGAGAGCCTGGAGGTGTGGGGGTGCCCGGCTCCGGCCTCGACGGCTCGCCTGCTCCGGGGAGCCACTGACTGCGCCTCGGAAACAGTCCGTCTTGTATTTGCGCCCACTTGCTCGGTCCCTTGCAGACAGGCAGCACCCCACGTGCTAACTCAGAGGTGGCCTGGAGATATTACCCCCCACCCCCACCCCCATCTCCTAAAAAAAAAAAAAAGACGGTTTGCTGCCTGCAACTCCGGACCGAATCGTAGTATTTAAAGAAGCAAGTTTACAACGGGGGGCGCCTCGGGCCGGCTGGAGTCTGAGGGTCGCGGGGAGGGAAAAAGGCAGATCTGAGGGGTCTCGGCTGCCCCCAGTCGGCCACACCCCTCCTCTCCCAGAGAAGGGGACAGACGCCACCCAGAAGACCCTGGGGAGGAGGGGAGCACGGCGTGAGGGTGCAGCTAGGCACAGAATGTTGGGGTTCAGCGGCCAGTAATAGGGTGACTAGGGAGAGATGGGCTTTCAGCCCTGTCCTTCCCTTGGTCTTGGGCAACAGACTCACCCCCTCATTCATGCATTCATTCATTCATTCTGTGCGCCCTGTGGTGACTGGGTATCCAGAGGCCACAGGGCAGGGTTTGGGGGGACAGGAGAGAGAAAACAGGTGGGGTCAGACTTAAGTCACCACATGGGGAGCCGGTGCCCTGGTACAGCGGGGAGGGTCTTGCCTTGCACGGGCCCACCTGGGTTTAATCCCAGGCACTACATATGCCCCCCAGCCCTGCTAAGAATGATTCCCCCTCCTTTAAAAAATGTTTTGACGGGCTGGAGCGATAGCACAGCGGGGAGGGCGTTTGCCTTGCAAGTGGCCGACAAGGGTTCGATTCCCAGCATCCCATATGGTCCTCCGAGCACCACCAGAAGTAGCCAGGAGTAACCCCTGAGCATCGCCGGGTGTGACCCAAAAAGCAATACACACACACACACACACACACACACACACATATATAAATGTTTTGAGTCACCATTAGAGACACAGTCACAAAGTTATTCATGATGCTTAGTCTGTTTAGTCGTACTGTGTTCCAGCACTGGCCCTTCTCCCAGTGTCCGCTCCCCTCCACCAGCGCCCCCAGTTTCCCTCCTGCTCCCCCCCCACACACCGCCTGCCTCCGTAGCAGACATTATTTTCCTTTTAGTCCCTGTGGCCCGGTGATCCCTGAGCACAGAGCACAGAGCCCGAGCACTGCCGGGGCTGCCCCTGAAACCAAACCAACAAACAGAACCAGCCATAAAAGCTAACAGAGTAGCCCCCAAACAGCCCAAACTGGCTTTGGGGGGGGGAGTCAGTTCCTTTCCCGCCTCTCTGAACTGGCCATAAAACTCATTGACACATCCCCCTCCCCCCCGCCGCCACTCACAAACCCGAACCCGGAGATTTTCGGCCTCGAACCCCCTTGGCTGTGGGTCCAGCCCACCCTCTCCCCTCGGGTTTGTTCTCTGGGATGGCTCATGGATGGAGAGTGACATGGTGAGCCCCCCGTCTGCCCGAGGGGGGGCGCTCGGCGTGCGGCCCCGGCGCAGAGGTCTCTTACCTCTGCTTCCAGGCCGCGCGGGGAGGCGGGGGTCAGCCGGTGGGTCGCTGCGCAGGGCACTCGGCGTCCTGGGGGGTGGGGCAGAGAGAGGTGGTGAGGGGTGGTGTAGGGAGCTGGTCTCCCGAGCAGACCCTGTGGCACCCCCATCCCTCCCGAGGCCTCTGCTGATCCTCTTGGCTCACCCCACTCCGGACCCCACTCACCTGCGTCCTCAGCTTCGGATTTCTGGGTCATTGTTTTTTTTGGGGGAGGGGTCTCATCTGGATATACTTCAGGGACCCTATGTCATATCTGACTTTGGTGGGGCTCAGGGGGACCCTATGGGATGCCGGGGATAGAATCTGGGTCGGCTATGTGCGAGGCCAAGTGTCCTACCCACTGTGCTGCCTGTCCGGCCCCCAGAGTAACTGTCTTTTCAGCAGCCTGGTGGAGAATAGGGACACACAGGTCTGTGGGTAGCACATACAGCTGACCAGGGAGCAGGCATTGGGGGGACCAGCTCCCCTGGGTCTGGCTCAGAGCTTGATTCTCCAGAAGACAAAGCAAGAAAGCAGGGATGCAGTGAACTACGTTTTTCATTCATTCATTCATTCATTTATTTTTTATTATTTGGGATATGGGCTGACCCGGGTTCGATTCCTCTGTCCCACTGGGAGAGCCCGGCAAGCTACCGAGAGTATCTCACCCACACGGCGGAGCCTGGCAAGCTCCCCGTGGCGTATTTGATAAGCCAAAAACAGTAACAACAAGTTTCACAATGGAGACGTTACTGGTGCCCACTCGAGCAAATCGATGAGCAACGGGATGACAGTGCTACAGAGCTACAGTGCTACAGTGAGATATGTGGGTTTGGGTCACACCCGGAGGTGCTCAGGGCTTACTCCTGGTTCTGCACTCAGGGCTTACTCCTGGTTCTGCATTCCTGGCGGGGCTCGTGGAGATCAAACCTGGGCCAGCCGTGTGTAAGGCAAACACCCCGCTGTGTATACTCTGATAGGAAAGCAGATACTTAAAAACCAAAATGTGTCTTCATCCCATCTTGTGTATGTGTGTGTGGGAGGGGCGTGTATGTGAGGGCTGGGGCGGTGGGGGTTAGACTGGTCAGAGGCATATTGCTGCTAGGAGACACCCAGAGGGCTTCCTGGAGGAGGTGATTGCAGCAAAAGCCAGTGGAACCAGGAGGGCTTTTTGTGGACCGGAGGAGTCTCACCTGCAGAGACCTGGTGGGGTAAGGTGGGTGGGGCATGTGTCTCTGCAGGGCCTTGGAGAGATTGGGCTTGGTGAGCTCCTTGGGGAGAAGGAAGAGTTGGGACTCATGGGTGCCACACCCACACTGTCAGCCTCGGGTTTGAAAAGTCCCAGCAGGGCTCAGTTCTCTGACCAGCGGGTGCCGCCTTCTCTATGCCTGAGAATGGGCACTGGTCCATGGACCAGCAGTTGAAAAACACTATACTGGTGTGAGTGTGTCCGGGGGCGGGGGGGGGAGTATCTCCTCAGCTGCAAAGTGGGGTGGGGAGGAAGCCAACGTAAGGATGAGAGTCAGAGAAAGAGCTCAAGAGATAAAGCGAGCACACAGCCACACGACCCGGAGTTCAATTCCCAGCACGCGGGGTGGGGGTGGGGAGCAGCGAGCCTGCACCCTGAGAATCAGATCCCCGTTGCTGGGACTGAGAACCTCGGGGCGTGGCCCTGCCCCTCCCCACCCCCACTCCGTTGGGTGTTGCCCCTGAGCTGGCCCTCCGCGGGCCCAGAGCAAGAGAGAGACCCGGAAGGGCCCCGTTCGCTCCTGAGCCCTGCATGGTCCCCTGAAGCCCCCCAGGAGCAAGCCCTGCGTCAGGAGCAGCCCCTGAGCACTGCCACCCGCCAAGGAATGGGAGAGCCACGCTGGGGCGCCAGGGTGGGCAAGAGGGGAGGAGAGGTGACGCCTGTCTCCCAGAGGCAGCATCCCTTTGCGTCCCCGGCACACGCAGGCGGTGTCCTAGCAACCGCGCCGCCATCACCGTGGCAACGCGGGCCTCGCGTTCTCCTCGTGCACTGATTGGGCGGTCAAGGGGGCGGGGCTCTCTAGCCCCGCCCAGGTCAAAAGCCGGCACCTGGTACCCAGACCCGAGCGGGGAGCAGGCGGGAGTCATGTGCGGGGCTGGAACCTCACCTTTGGGGCTGGGAGCCCGTGGTTCTGACCCTGTGAGTGACCTTACGCAAGTTTCTTCCTCCCGCGGGCCACTGTCTCCCCGACTGGGACCTCAGGCGCTGGGTAACAAACAGCTCACTACCTGGTTGTGTGTGTGTGTGTGTGTGTGTGTGTGTGTGTGTTTTCATCTTCATTTTGTTTTGGGGTGCCACACCTAGACGTGCCAGAGGAAGAACCAGCTCACTGTCTGTGTGTGTGTGTGTGTGTGTGTGTGTGTGTGTGTGTGTGTTTTCATCTTCAATTTGTTTGGGTGCTACACCCAAAGGAAGATTTACTCCTGACTTAGAGGTCATGGGTGTCTCCAGGAAGCCAGTGATTGGCCAGTGCAATTAGCTTTGCTGTTCTAAAAATCACCAACACCTCACAGGGGTTGGGGGACCGTGTGTGTGGTGCAGGGTCTGGAGCCAGGACCAGCCACATACAAGACAAGCCACTTAGCCCCTGCACTAGCTCTCTGGCTCAGTTTCCTACCCACCACCCCAAGTGTACCTAATATTTGTCGATTTGGATACGTTGGTGAGTGGCTTGAGTTATTTTTTTATGCGGGATACACCCAGCGGGTTCTCAGGGTTACTCCTGGCTCTTCCTCAGGGGTCACTCCTGAGAAGAGAGGGGCTTTGGGGGGACCCTGTGGGGTGCCAGGGATCAAGCTGGGGTCAGCTGTGTGCCAGGCAAGCGCCCTCCCTGCTGTGTAGTATCTCTCGGCCCCGTGAATAGCTTGAGTTTCACTATCTCATTCCAGGGATTTATCTTTGCCTGTTTGTACCAGTTATTCTATTTATTGCTTCTTCCTTTTTTTTTCCACTCTGTAAAATGAATATATTTCCCCACGCTCAGAATAAATGAATAAATACAATGAATATATTCCCCGAGGCTCGCTAAGCCCATTCAAGTGGGGCGAAGCGTGTGGATTGTAAATGGCCGAGAACTGGGCGGACGCTCCCTGCCTGGCTGCGGGGCTCCACTGAACGATGCTGAATTCACCTCCCCCTGCTCCTGGCCGCCCCATCCCTACCATGAGGCACCTAGGCGCCCCGCTTGGTGACCCTTCCTTTCCACCATAGTGGCGGGATTGAACCCAGGGTCTCACACATGCAAGCAAATGTTCTGCCATTGAACCTCCTCCCCAACTTTCCACTCACCCCCCTTTTTTTTTTTTGCTTTTTGGGTCACACCCGGTGATGCACAGGGGTTACTCCTGGCTCATGCACTCAGGAATCACCCCTGGCGGTGCTCAGGGACCCTATGGGATGCTGGGAATCAAACCCAGGTTGGCTGCATGCAAGGCAAACGCCCTTCCCGGCTGTGCTATGGCTCCAGCCCCATCACTCCCCCTTTCTTTTTTTGGTCACACCCAGCAGTGCTCAGAGGCAACTCCTGGTTCTGTGCTCAGGGATCACTCATGGCGGGGCTCAGGAGAGGAAACCCTATGGGATGCCAGGGATTGAACCCGGGTCAGCTGTGTGCAGAGCAAGTACCCTACCGCTATGCTTCTGCTCTGCCCAACCCCCCCTTTTTTTTAGTGTTTTTGGCCACACCTAGTGTGACAGTGCTCCAGTGTTCAAGACTGACTGACTCCTGGCTCTGTGCTCAGAAGTCACTCCTGGCAGGGCTCAGGGGACCCTATGGATTCTGGGACTTGAACCCTGGTGCAAGGCCAGCTCCTTCCCGCGGTGCGGTTGTGTTCTGCCCCACTCCCTGCCCGCCTCTCTCTCCCCCTCCTCATGCCGGGCCCTGGCCTGCCGGGACAGAGTGATTTGATTTGTTCCCGCCCTGCTTTATTGACTTCCCGCTGGAGCGTGGGCACCCTGGCTGTGGGTTCCCCTCTGTCCTGTCTGTCTTCATTTGCCGCCCCTCTCCGCTCTCCGCTCTCCGCGTCTTCACACCCTGGCGGCCACTGCAGAGCTGCCCCCGCTCTCGGCTCCCTCCTGAGGCCGCCCCATTTCCGGAGGGAAGTCAAACCCCTGCCAAGTTCTTGTTGAATCTAAAGCAATGAGAGCCGGGCAGAGCGGTGAGACAGCCTGCAGGCAGCAGACCAGGGTTCCAATCCCCGGCATCCCACAGGGGTGTCGTTCCCCCACCCCCACCCCCGCCCACCCACTCCTCAAGTCCTGCCAGGAGTGATCCCTGACACAGAGCCAGGAGTCAGCTAAATACTGGGTCTTCTTTCTCTCTTTCTTTCTTTCTTTCTTTCTTTCTTTCTTTCTTTCTTTCTTTCTTTCTTTCTTTCTCTTCTTTCTTTCTTTCTTTCTTTGTCACACCCGGCAATGCACAGGATTACTCCTGGCTTATGCACTCAAGAATTACCCCTGGTGGTGCTCGGGTTCTTCCTTCCTTCCTTCCTTCCTTCCTTCCTTCCTTCCTTCCTTCCTTCCTTCCTTCCTTCCTTCCTTCCTTCCTTCCTTCCTTCCTTCCTTTCTTTCTTTCTCTCTTTCTTTCTTCTTTCTTTCTTTCTTTCTTTCTTTCTTTCTTTCTTTCTTTCTTTCTTTCTTTCTTTCTTCTTTCTCTCTTTCCTTTCTTTCTTTTTCTTTCTCCCTTTCTTTCTTTCTTTCTTCTTTCTTTCTTTCTTTCTTTCTTTTCTTTCTTTCTTTCTTTCTTTCTTTCTTTCTCTCTTCTCTTTCTTTCTTCTTTCTTTCTTTTCTTTCTTTCTTTTCTTTCTTTCTTTCTTTCTTTCTTTCTTTCTTTCTTTCTTTCTTTCTCCTCTTTCTTTCTTTCTTCTTTCTTTCTTCCTTTCTTTCTCTTTCTTTCTTTCTTTCTTTCTTCTTTCTTTCTTTCTTTCTTTCTTCTTTCTTTCTTTCTTTCTTTCTCCCTTTCTTTCTTTCTTTCTTTCTTTCTTCTTTCTTTCTTTCCTTTCTTCTTTCTTTCTTTCTTTCTTTCTCTTCTTTCTTTCTTTCTCCCTTTCTTTCTCCCTTTCTTTCTCTCTCTCTCCTTTTTGGGTCACACCTGGTGATGCTCAGCGTTTACTCCTGGCTCTGCACTCAGGAATTACTCTGGCGGTGCTCAAGGGACCCTATGGGAAGCAGGATTGAACCCGGGTCAGTCCCATGGAAGGCAAATGCCCTCCTGCTGTTACTATGGCTCCGACCAGGGTCTCTGTTCTAAGATCGTCCCCAGCCGGAGGGGCCGGGACTGCCGTGGGAGAAGCTTGAGGCCGGATCTCTGCTCCCAGCCCGCGTTCAGTGATGTGAGCGCTGGCGCCCAGCCCTCTCGGGCCCATCTGCCGCCTGGCCCGCTGGCCCCCGCCTTGGCCACCTCGCCAGGCTGGCAGAAACAGGGAACTCCAAAGCTCTTGCGCCTCCCTCAGAAGGCAGCTCTCTCCCGCTCTCTGCCCACTCTTGGATCGGCAGGAAATGTCTGGTGAACGGGTGCTTTCACCTTCCTGGGCCCCTTCCCCAGGCTCCACTTTTAGTTTTGTTTTTGGAGCCACGCCTGGCAGTGCTCAGGGCTAAGTGCTCAGGGATCGCTCCCGGCAGGGGGGTGGTGGTGAGGGACCCTATGGGATGCCGGGGATCGAACCCGGGTCAGTCGAGTGCAGGGCCAGCGCCCTCCCCACCGTGCTATCATCGCTCTGCCCCCCCACCTCCCTCCCGCCACGAGATTCACTTCTGCACCTTCTGCAGAGAAACCGAGGCTTGTCTGGGCTTGTCTAGGGTGCGGGGGGGAGGGGAACTGAGTGGAGGTGGCTGCGTTCTTGGGTCAGGAGACACTGGGGCTCGGAAGGGCCCCAGAGACATCCCCCCAGCTCACCCCAGCCTCTGCACCTCCTCAGGGGAACTTGTCCTCCAAGACTTCCTGCGTGTTCCCCCTTGCGGGTTTCCACGACGTTTTCCACAAACAGTTCCCCAGAATATCCCAGGCAAGCTGCCAGCCCCGAGGATGCCGGGAGGGAACGAGACGTTCTGTCCTCGCCTTCCTCCCTCCTCCCCGATCTTGGAGCAGGGGAAGCTTGTGTCCTGCCAAGATCTGAGGGGAACTCCTCAGTGCAGTGCTCGGCGGGGACCAGGCCAGGCCTCGCCCGGGGCTCCCACAGGCCAAGCCCTTGGAGCCCTCCCCCCCACCCCCTGGGCCCCATTCCTCTTTGTTGTTGTTATTTTGGGGCCACACCCGGTGATGCTCCGGGCTGACTCATCTCTGTGCTCAGGAATTACCCCTGGCGGGGCTCTCGGGGGACCCTGTGGGATGCTGGGGATCGAACCCCCCCACTTGACCCCTTTGCAAGGCAAACGCCCCTCCCCGCTGTGCTGTCATTCCGGCCCCTTCATCTGTCTCTCGGTCAGCCTGGCAACCTGAGTCCCTCCAGCACCACCCAGAATGGGCCGCAAGGTTCAGTTCTTCGGGGTTCACCTGTACCCCGGTTCTGGTCTCAAACCCTTTCTGGAACTCAGTACCCGCGCCCCCCGCCCCCACCCAGCCTGGGACCTCTCCCAAGACTCTCTGAAAGACTGGGGTGTTCAGATCAGGGGCTGAACCAGTTCATGTTTGTTTGCTGTTGTTTGGGGGCGGGGGGCCACACCTGGCGATGCTCAGGGTTTCCTGCTGGCTCTGTGCTCAGGAGTCACTCTGGATGGTGCTCAAGGGACCAGATGGGATGCGGAGGGCGGAACCCGAGTCTGCCGCTGGCAAGAAAAGCGCCCTCCTCGCTGTCCTATCCCTCCAGCCCCACCAGAGGGCTCCCTGCAGATGGACACCCCCCTGTCCTCCCCTTCTTACCCCCCCTCCCGCCCCCTCCTGAGGACCTTCCAGCCCAGTGACCTCACCCTGAAGGTGTGATTTCACACCTCCCGCCTTTGCACAGGCTGCCATCTGGCCAAAGTATGTTTCTTCCCCCCCCACACACACATACACCCCACTTCCCTCGTCCGGGCACCTCCCCCACCCGATCATCACTCCTGCCTCTGAGATCCCACAAGCCCTAAACTGGATGGTGCATTTTTTGCCTTTATTGTTGTTTTGCCTCCATACCTGGCGGTGCTCAGGACTTATTCCTGGCTCCGCCTCCGCAGTGGAGCAGGGGCGACCCGGCAGGGATGCGGGGACTGAACCCAGCTTGGCCACGTGCAAGACCAGCGCACGATGGTGCTTTTCTTTTCTTTTTTTTTTTTTTTTTTTGCTTTTTAAGTCACACCTGGCGATGAACAGGGGTTACTCCTGGCTCTGCACTCAGGAATGACTCCTGGCGGTGCTCAGGGAATCGAACCCGGGTCGGCCGCGTGTAAGGCAAACACCCTACCCGCTGTGCTATTTCCCCAGCCCCTCTTTTCTATCTTTCTTTCTTTTCTTTCTTTCTTTCTTTCTTTCTTTCTTTCTTTCTTTCTTTCTTTCTTTCTTTCTTTCTTTCTTTCTTTCTTTCCTTCTTGTGTATTTCTTGATTATTCCTCTTTTGAATGTTTTGGGTCACAGCCGGCCATACTCAGGGGTTATTTCCTGGCTCTGCACTCAGAAATCACTCCTGGTGAGCTTGGGGGACGAGATGCCGCTGGATGGAACCCGGGTCTGCGGCCTGCAGGGCAAGCGCCCTCCCCGCGGACCCCTGACGGTTTGTTTGCTTGCACGCACTGAGGTATCACCAGTCTTCCCCGCCAGAGACTGCTGCCCACTTGTCCTCTCAAGGTCACCCCCTCAAGGTCACCTGCCAGCAGGGGACAGCGCCGTGTGCGGTGCCCGAGAATGGCCACCAACTCCGGCGCCTGCCGCTGGGAATTTTCAAGGACTCGAAGCGTTACACAACAGGTCCGGGACTGGGCGGAGAGTCTGGGCTTGGAGGCCTCAATTTCTGCTACCGGGTGACCTTGGGCAATTCACCTCTGGGCGCCTCTCCCGCTTCCCGCCCCCTCCCCGCCGACCGCGCGGGATCACGGGGCCCCCGGGCCCGCCCCGCGTCGGGAAGCGCTTTCTCCGCCCCCCTTTGGATTTCCAGCCGCGTCCTCAGGCCCCGCCGCCACGTCTTACCCCGCGAGTCGCAAACCTCCCCCGAACCTAGCTGACTTCACACCACCTTTGCAGAGACCGAGACGCCCCCTCCCCGTGCACCCGCCCCCCCCACACACACACACCCCAGCCCCTTTCTTCCTTGCGTCCTTCGGCCCCGCAGCTGTGCGCGCGCGCGCGCGGGGGACGGGGCGGGGAGGTGGAGGCGGGACTCGGGCGCTGGAAGGGAGGCGCGGAGCCGTGTGGCCGCCCGTTGGTGCGGGCTTCCCCATCGTTTCTCGGCCCCTTCCCCGCCCCCCAGGTTCGCCCCCACTCCCACCCCCGACACACACACCCCTTAGAAAACTCAGCCTCACACTTTCGAGGGATGTTCCGGGGGAAACGCCGGCGCCGGCGCCCGCAGCCGCCCGTTCTGCAAAGGGCGAGCGCGCGTGGTCCGGAGTGAGGGCGCAAGGCGGGGCAGTGGGGGTTGGGGGGGGAAGGTGGGGAGGCTGGAGGAAACGGGGGACCTTGCACCCCTTCCTCGGAGCCTAGGTGCAGCCCCTCCCTTTCCTAGAACGGGAGCCCTCCCGTGCCCGCCTCTCTCTGCCACTTCCCTCCGCAACCCGCCATTGATTGCCCCGGCCAAGGCCTGGCGAGCTTCGCACTCCCAACGCGCGCGCGATGGGCACCGGCTGCACCCCCCTCGCCCCCGCTCGCCCCCTCGCACACGTCGCGGGCGGGAGGCGGGAACCCCAGACCCCGTGCAACACCCCCTCCCCCCGCCCCTCTCCCGCCGTCGCCGCCTCGGAGGCCCCAGCCCCGGGGCTTGCTTTGTTCGCTGCCCGCCTGCAAGCGGGCGCTGGGCAGGAGCTGTCCACTCGCCGCGGTGCTGGCGCGGGGGCGAGTGACCGTGGTGCGGAGCCCCTGGAGGTCACCGAACCGCCCCCCCCACCGACCCCCGACCCCCAACTAAGGGCTGTCCACGCCGGCGGGGCTGGCCCGGGGCAACCGAGCTCGCCCGACGCTGGAGCTGTCCCCGCCGCGGTGCTGAAACGAGCGAGCGAGCGCGCGCGCGCCCGGCGCTGCCCCGGAGGCAGAGCGGGAGGGGGGAAGCCGTCGGCAGCGTGGGTGGGGGGCCTCCGAGGCGCGGGGCCCAGGGCTGGGGTCTCTTCCCCGACCCCCCGCCCCCGCGGACCGGCTCAGCCCCGGCGGGCGAGCGAGCGAGCCAGCGCGCGCCCTACGTACCTGTTGGCAGCCGCAGCTCCTTGGCGGCCGAGCGGGGCGCCTCTCCCTCCCCCTCTTCCTCCCGGACTCCGCCGCCAGGCGCTCCCGCCTGCCGGGGCTAGCACATGTGCACGCGGGGCGTCGAGCCCCCTTCTCCGGCCCGCCCCGAATGCCAGTCGAGCTGCAGGCACGGAGCCCAGCGGCCTTCCCCCCCCTACCCCCACCCCGCACTCCCGCCCCCAGGGCAGACCAGCTCTGGGAGACCCAGAAAAGAGGCGGGGGTGGCGGGGACAGGAGAGGGCGCCAGCAGAGATGCCTGACAGGGCTGCTGGGAGCTAGGAGCGCCATCCACTCCCGCAGGCAGCTCGGTTGCGGAGGACCGGGGACTTGGGGTTCTGTTGCTTAGGGCACACGGCGGGGGGTGGGGGGGCTCCAGCCCTGGGAAATATCGCTCTGACCTCGCCACGTCCGTGCCCCATGGTTGCAAACTCTGGGTGTGTTTCGACTGATGCATTGCTTCTGGTACCTCTTCCCGTCCATCACAGACCGCGCTGGGCAGAGAACTTTCAGTGCGTCCAGAGCGAAAGACAAACTCGTTCTTACCTTCCCCTCACCCACATGGCCGGACGTGGGGGGTGGGGGGGACCATGCAGTGCTGGGGATCAAACCCCGAGTTCCTGCTCAAATGCAAAGCCTTTGACTCCCGGAAGGGATGCACTCTTCTCCTTTTCTATTTATACTGTATCAAGGAAGTGGCTCAGGAGTTTAAGTATTTGCCTTGCAAATGCAATGCCCGGAGTTCAGTCCCTGACACCACGCCAATAAATAAATAAATAAATAAATAGGGGCCCTGATTGATAGTACAGAGTGGAGGGCACTTGCCTGCACCCGGCCAATCATGTTTGATCCCTGGCATCCCATATGGTCTCCCAAGTCCCGCAGGATGGATTCCTGAGTACAGAGCCAGGAGCACCACTGGGTGTAGCCCGAGAAGAAAACAAGTAAATAAAGTAGAGGAGCAAAGCATCCCCGAGCACTGCCGGTGTAGTCCAGGACACACAAGGGGAGGAAATGTGTGAAACAAATCTTTCCCGTATTTGCAAGTCAAAAAGTGTGGTTATTCTCAATGAAAATTTCTGGCCTCAGGCTCTGTGAGTCCAGCCTTCTGCTACACTTCTCATCAATCACACTGGATTTTTTTTTGGGGGGGTGGGGTGGGGAGTGTGAGCTCCTTGGCTATGCCTGGTAGTTTGCGGGGCGGCAGGGTTGCTCATGGGACAATGCAGTCCTCAGGCTCAAAGTGCTGGGCTCTGGCGACAATGCAGGCAGTGCTTTGAGCCATCCCCCCTTACTTATTTTTTTTCTGCTTTTTGCGTCACACCTGGCAATGCACAGGGGTTATTCCTGGCTCTGCACTCAGGAATTACTTCCGGCGGTGCTCAGGGACCCTATGGATGCTGGGAATCGAACCCGGGTCTGCTGCGTGCAAGGCAAATACCCTACCCATTGTGCTATTGCTCCAGCCCCGCCCCCTTACTTATTTTGATTCTGGGGCCACACCCAGCGATGCTCAGGGCTGACTCCTGGCTCTGCACTCAGGGATGATCCCTGGCAGTGCTCGGGGTTCCCTGTGGGGTGCCGGGGATCGAACCAGGCTGGCTGCATGCAAGGCTCATGCCCACCCCGCCGTACGATTGCTCCGGCCCCTTCTCACATTCTGCCTTCTGATGACAACGGTCACCTTCTCTTCAGGACTCTCCATCGAGTCTGTCTTTCATCTCTCGCTCTCATTCTCCCTCTCTTAGCATGGTGACTGGCACACAATAGATGCCGAATTGTATCTGCCGAACGGATGGGCGCGTGGGAAGCAGGGGTCAGAGTGACTTCGTTTGTTCGAGTGCCTGCTCATTTGATGGCTTTCTTTTCCCTTTTTTTTCAAACCACAGGCCTGCTGAACCGCAGGTGGCAGTTTTTTCGGCCTAACCCTCCCTCCTGCCGTCTCTCATCAATTTTCTCCTTAGTCATTTCATCCAACGCCATCTCCACGTAGTACCAGGCTTGTTTGGGTTTTGTTTGGCCTCGTTTTTGTGTGCGGGCCACACACACACACACACACACACACACACACACACACACACACACACACACTACACACACCTGCCTGTCTGGGCTCCAGGCTGACTCCTGGCTCTGTGCTCAGGGCCGCTGGGGATCAAACCGGGGTTAATCACATGCAGGGAAAGCACCGTCCCGTCTAGACTGTAGCTCCGGCCTCAAGCTGCTTTTTTTGGGGGGGATGTTGGGGGATAAGGGGCTTCCTATTCATGCCCAGAGACCTGGGGACTGTTCTCTGGGATACTCCAGCTAGTGGGTCCTCACCGCTTCAGTGCTCTGGCCAGCGCTGCTGTATTATGCAGCACCAGTGGCATTTGGGGCAGTGGGGGTGGGGGACCAGGGCTGTACCCAGCAGTGCTTGGGAGACCTTGGAGTGCCAGGGGTCAAACTCGGGCCTTGTGCTCACCAAGCCTCTGCTCTTGCTGTCTTCCTGCCCCCTCCCCCCCAACTGCTTTTTTGGTTGTTATTGGTTCCGTTTGGTCTTGGGGCCACACTAGCTATGATCAGGACTTACTCTTGCCCCTGCATTCGGGGAGCACTCCCGGAGGGCTCAGGGGTCCCTATGGGGTGCTGGGGATCAGACGGGGGATTAAAGCTGGGTCAGATGTGTGCAACGCAAGAGCCAGAGCTGCCGCATAGTGTCTGTAACCACTCTCCAACTGATTTTTCGAGGGGGGGCCACACCTGGCGGTGCTCAAGGCTTACTCCTGGCTTTGCATGTAGGAATTATTCCTGGCAGTGCTCGGGAGGACTTTAGGGATGCCGAGGATCAAACCCGGGTCACCCCAGTGCAAGGTAAATGCCCTTCCCGCTGTACTATCGCTTCAGACCCCCCCCAAAAAAAACTATTTAAAAAAAAAACTTTTTTTACTCTAACACCACGATTTCAAGTTGTTCATAACACAGATGTTTCAGGCATTCAACATTCCAGCTCCTGTCCCACCACCGGTATCCCCTCCCCTCTCCTCCACCAGTGTCTCCGCTTTCCCACCCTGCACCCCAGCCCGCGCCCCTACAGGCACAGACACGTGGACTTCAGATCGTTCCTTACGGCACACGGGCCAGTGGAATGCTCACACGTTGGGTCAGTAAGAGTCGGCGTGTGATTCTACCTCCCTCAGATGTGAGCTTGTGGTCATCTGAGTCTGTGCCGGCCTGGTTGGTGCTCGATGAGCCTGCTGTGTCCCTTTTTAGGAGGACTTCTAGGCAACTCTCCTGTGTGTCGTGGCGTTACTGGGCTAAGGGGACTGGGAGATTGGGCGGTGTCACATGGCTGTGGGTGGCAAGTCCAGAAGCACTGGATATGGAGCAATTCGGTGCCTTGGCAGTTTGCTGAGGTCCTGTTGAGGAAACAGGTTGATTCTTTTCTTTTTTCTTTCTTTCTTTTCTTTTCTTTCTTTTTTTTTTTTGCTCTTTGGGTCACACCCAGTGATGCTCAGAGGTTACTCCTGGCTCTGCACTCAGGAATTAGTCCTGGCTGTGCTTGGGAGACCATATGGGATGCCGGGGATCGAACCCCAGTTGGGTGCATGCAAGGCAAATGCCCTACCCGCTGTGCTATCACTACAGCCCCTTTCATTTTTTTTTTCTTTTTTTGGTGACTCCAGCAATGCTCAGGGGTTCCTCCTGGCTCTGCACTCAGGAGTTACTCCTAGCAGTGCTCAGGGAACCCTTTGGGATCCTGGGGGTTAAGCCTGTGTCGACCACGTGCAAGGCAAATGCCCTCTCCCGCCGCTGCCGTACTGTCGCTCCAGCTATGGCAGAGGGTGTTGGGTTTTGCGCGTTCCCCTGGAGATCTCTCCGGCCCGCGGAGAGACAACAGTGGAAAGCGCTCCTAATTAGGTGGATTCTGTGAGGGTCCCGATCTGAAATAAGACTAGTGAGGTTAGTAAACAGGGGGCCCAAGACGACACATGCCGATCAAGGGCAACTTTATTAACTGCCACGCTGGTTTTATACTTTTCTTAGCAGGGGGTTGGTACATAAGTTGTCAATCATCAGGGAAGTGTCTTCTCAGACCAAATAAAGAAAGGTTCGGGGTGTATTAGGTGGGCTTACAACATTCTTCAAGAGTAGATTGAGAAATAGTGGGGAGGGGAAGGCAAGGGTTTATCTGGCAGGAGCATCTGGCAGGAGGAATGCCTTAGTTAACTGCCCTGGGCTACTTTTACCTCTTGAGTTTGGCTATTTCCTTTGTCACAAGGGCACCTTTGCCTCAGGTCAAGCAAAGCTGGTAATGGAATTTTCCGGTTTGTCCAGGGTAAAGGTTTTGGGGTCCTCTTTTGTTCAGGGTCCTGAGCAGTCCCCAACAGGGTTTGGCTGGGGCTGCTGTGACATTGGGCGGGGAGGCCCCAGCGTTCTCAGCCCGGACCAGCCGACAGGGGAAGATCTGACGGTATTGTGTTCTTTTGGAGATGTGACGCTGCACCGTTTCTCTGCTGGCAAGATGCCCCCCCAAAAAAAAAAAATGGTCTTTTTTATTTTTGGGTCACACCCGGTGATGTACAAGGGTTACTCCTGGCTCTGCACTCAGGAATTACTCCTGGCAGTGCTTGGGGGAATCCTATGGGATGCTGGGAATCGAACCCAGGTTGGCCGCGTGCAAGGCAAACGCCCTCCCCGCTGTGCTATCGCTCCAGCCCCCCAAAAAGGATTTTTTTGTTTGTTTGTTTTGAGTCACACCCAGTGATACTCAGGACTGACTCCTGGCTCTGCACTCGGGGGTCACTTCAGGTGGGCTCGGGGGACCCTCTGGGGTGCCGGGGATCGAACCTGGCTTGGCTGCGTGCCAGGCCAGCACTCTCCTCTCTGTCTTTCAAACTGACTTTTCAGAATAGGAAAGGATCCTGCTGGAGGTGATTTCCATCTGGCTGCATCCTCCTCGTCCCTTTGATCATCTGTGTTTCAAATGTCACTTCCTAAAGAGTTTTTCTCTCCTCCCTGGATCTAATTTGCTTCCCCGCCAGCAGTGACTCTATAACGTTATAACATGGCCTAATTCATTTTTCCTCGCAGCCAACCACTCTCGGAAATGATCTTATTTATGGGCCCATTTTGCCATTGGTTTCCCATCAATTTAAGTGGAAGATAGATGTGGGGGTGGGGGGCCAAGTCCGGTCTCTGTCTTGCTTCTCTCCCATATTCTGAGGTGCTGTCAGCCTTCGGACCCTCTGCCCCACTCATGCTCTCCCTACTGAACCTCCTGGCCCCTCATTTCTTCATCATGGTGTTTTTTATTCTGAGGGTGAGGTGCTTTTTGGGTTGCACCCAGCGATGCTCAGGGGTGACTCCTGGCTCTGCACTCGGGAATTACTCCTGGTGGTGCTCTCGGGGGGAGGGGGGACCCTATGGGGTGCCGGGGATCAAACCCAGATTAACTGCATGCAAGGCAAGCGCCCTCCCTGTTGGACTATCACTCCAGCTCCCTTGCCCCCCCTTTTTTTCTTTTTTCTTTTGGGAGTCACTCCTGGTTATCTCAGGGGAACCCTGTGTATGAGGTGCCCCGGATCAAACCCAGATTGGTACTTCCAAAGCAAACGCTCTGGCTGCAGTTACTTACCGTTGCTCCTGCCCCAAAATCCTCTCAGCTAGGACTCTGGCCAGGAACTGCCTCTGAACCCCACAGGGGGTGGCGGGAATTCAGCTCTTCAGAGCCAGATAATTGCACCCAAACCTCCTCCCCGGCAGCTCGCCTGGCACCGAGAGGAGGCCATGCCCCAGCCAAGCCTGGCTTTCCCCCTGTTGTTCTCTTTGCTCTTTATGGCTTTTGGCTTCTGGACCGGGGGTCCCCCGGGTCTCAATGCTGCGGCAGTAATGTCCTTTGCTGTCGCTCCTCTTGGTGGGTTCAAGAGCCATCATCTTGCAAACGAGGCTCGGCCCGGGCCCAGGGTGGAACATCTACCACTGGTCTCTCTCCATCCTCCTGGGAAGTGTGCAGGGGTCCTGACAATAGCTGGCTTGGATCGCCCCCCACCCAAGAAGAAAGCTCAAGGGCAGATGTGAACCTGGAGCAATAGCACAGCGGGGAGGGCGTTTAGTCTTGCACGCGGCCAACCTGGGTTCGATTCCCAGCATCCCATAGGGTCCCCTGAGCACCTCCAGGAGGAATTCCTGAGTGCAGAGCCAGGAGTCACCCCCGAGAATTGCTGGGTGTGATACCCCCCTAAAAAAAAAAAGCAAAAACAAAAACGAACCTGTCGCTTCACTGTCCCTGAGGAAGGACAACTCGTATTTATGGGCCTATTTGCCGTTGGTTTCCTGTCAATTAAATGAAAGATAGACGGGGTGTGGGGGGGTGGCCAAGTCTGGTCTCTGTCCTGTTCTCTCCCCTGCTGACAGCTGGGTGGGATCCAGGCATTGGCAGCCACTTAGTGGGGGCTCCAGGTCACCCCGGCTCACTCAGTACCTCCTTGTTTGTCTGTTCACTTTTTTTTTTCTTTTTGCGTCACACCCGGTGATGCACAGGAGTTACTCCTGGCTCTGCACTCAGGAATGACTCCTGGCGGTGCTCAGGGGACCATATGGGATGCTGGGAATCGAACCCGGGTCAGCCGCATGCAAGGCAAACGCCCTACCCGCTGTGTTATCGCTCCAGCCCCCTGTCTGTTCGCTTTTTGTGTTGGGGGCCACACCTGGTGATGCTCAGTGGTCCCTCCTGACTCAGCTCTCAGAATCATCCTGGCGTTGCTCGGGCGACTCTATAGGACGCCGGGGATCGAACCCGCCGGGGTCAACCACTCGGAGCCCTCTGTACCGTCAACTCCGGCCCCCTCTTCCTCTTTCATTTCTTCCCAGACAAGCTGACTTCGAACAGGCTGACCCGGAGAATAGCAGCTTCCGAGGGGCAGCGGGGCCCGGGCCGACTGCACCTCACCCAGGGGTGCATCTGCGATGGGCCCCGGAGATTGTCCCCGGTGGGCTTGGTCACCTGGGGGCCAGCCCCCAATGTGCTGGCGTCCTGCAGGGCCAGACCTTGCCTGGCACAATCGTTTGCTTGGGCATGTCCGTGTCGGTGCTCCCTGCCCGTCGCCTGCAGGGGCTCCATGCCCTGCCAGGTGGCTAGAAAACAGAGCTTTCGCCTTTGGTCGGGGGCCCAGTTTTTGGAGCATGAACTCACCTGGGTCCACCTGCAAATTAAGCAGCTTGTGGATGTGTGTGTGTGGGTGGGGGAGGGTGTCAGAAGGGACAGTACAGTGGGTAGGGCATCTGCCTTGCACACAGCCAACCTGGATTTGACCCCCGACATCCTAAGAGTCATATTCCACCCCCTTCCCTTCACACGCTACAAGTAATCCCTGAACCCAGAGTCAGGAGTGATCCCTGAGCACCGCTGCCTGTGCCTCCCCTCCAAAAAAGAAAAAAAAAATTAAACAACAAGAAGGAAGGAAATAGATTGGGAGAGAACTGAGCCACTTGTTCAAGGTCACAGAGCTTGGCGCCAAAGCAAAGTATTGGTCTGTCTCGCCTGGGTGCAAATACCCATTAGACACAGCCCCCAGCCTCCACCGCCCCAGACACCTGGTTCTGGGAAAAAAAAAAAAACAAAACCCTAGCCCTTCCCCTCTTGTTGCATGGCCACAAGGACAAAGCACCAACAGAGACAGAGACGGCTGCAGATAATCCCTGAACCTCATTTGAGGCTAATCATCACATCCATTTATCTCCCCGTGGTGGCTTAGCACAGCTGGAGGCCTGCGATCTGGGGTTAGCTGCTTTTCTGGACACAGCCAGACAGGGATCAGATGTTTGGGTGGGGGGGCGGGTTGGCGGCGGGGAGGGGAGGATGATGACCACAGAGAAGACCCCCGACTCCCTGTCTCCAACGGGTCCCCTGGAGTCCAGGGCCACCGTCATCGTCACAGCTGGGAGAAGGGAGGAACAGCATTTGTGAGATTTTTTTTTAGATTTTTGTTTTTGTTTTTGTTTTTTGAGTCACACCAGGTGGTGCTCAGGGCTGACTCCTGGCTCTGCACTCAGGGATCATTCCTGGCAGGGTTCGGGGGGACTTTAATGGGGTGCCGGGGATCAAAGCAAGGATGGCCACCTGCAAGCAAGCACCATTTCCCCCCCCCCCCCCTCACACACACATTGCTCCAGCCCCAGCATTTGTGAGTTGGCTTTGGCTTTGTTCAGGGGTCACGCCTGGTGATGCTCAGGGCTGACTCCTGGCTCTAGGGCTGACTCCTGGCTCTGCACTCAGGGATCACCCCTGGTGTGGGATGTCGGGAAGAGAATCCAGGTCGGCCGTGTGCAAGGCAAGTGCCCATTTCAGCCCACTTGTGGAGGGTTTGGTTTGGTTAGGTTTTTGGTTCTGGCTTTGGACCACACCTGGTGGTGTGCTCAGGGCTGACTCCTGGCTCTGCACTCAGGGATCACTCCTGGCGGGGGCTCAAGGGAGGGGTGCGGGGGAGTTGAACCCAGGAGGCAAGAGCCTTATGCTCTGTAGTTTTTATCCCATCTCCAAGACTAGCGAGGAAGGACTCTCTGTTGCCTCAGTTTCTCTGTCTGCAAATGGAGGTGCAGAGCTGAGTGTGGTTGGGCCCCTGGGCGGGGGGTGGGGGGGACGACGGGGGACATTCAGGGATATCCTGCATGCAGGCAACTGAGTTGTTGAATGGCTTCAACAAGCTAAAAGGTTCTAGCTCTGGGTCAGCCAAGGGCAGAGAGGCCAAAAATAAAACCCGGGCGCCCGCAGGCACAGCCAGGCACTCGGGAGGAGGCACTAATGAATTCCGAAGCAAGTTTGGCCAGCGCGGAGGGTACGAAATGTTGAAGGTAAAGACAGAAGGAGAGACGGTTCCTTTGGGGTCACTATGGCTTCATGCCATCGCACTACCATCATAAGGGGAGAGGAGCACCGAGAGAGAGAGAGAGAGAGAGAGAGAGAGAGAGAGAGAGAGAGAGAGAGAGAGAGAGAGAGAGAGAGAGAGAGAGAGAGAGAGAGAGAGAGAGAGAGAGAGAGAGAGAGAGAGAGAGGCTGGAGTGATAGCACAGCGGGTAGGGCGTTTGCCTTCCACTCGGCCGACCCGGGTTTGATTCCCAGCATCCCATAGGGTCCCCCGAGCACCGCCAGGAATAATTCCTGAGTGCAGAGCCAGGAGTAATCCCTGTGCATTGTCGGGTGTGACCGAAAGAGAGAGAGAGAGAGAGAGAGAAAGAGATGGAGGGAGAGAGGGAAGGAGGGAGAAAGAAAGGGAGACAGAGAGGGAGGGAGGGAGGAAGGGAGGGAGAAAGAGAGGGAGAGAGAAAGGGAGAGAGGGAGGGAGAGAGGAAGGGAGGGAGGAAGGGAGGGAGGGAGGGAGGGAGGGAGAGAGGGGGGAGGGAAGAAGGGAGGGAGGGGGAGGTCTGGAGCAACAGTCCAGCAGAGAAGGCCCAGATGCCCGAATTCGATCCCCAGCATCTCACAGGGTGCCAAGCCTGCCAGGAGTGATCCCTGAGTGCAGAGCCAGGAGAAAGCCCTGAGCATCACTAGGCGTGGCCCACTCCCCCACCCCACAAAATGAGAGTGACACTTTGGGTCACAGAGCTAAAGAGCCGGCACCCATGTGGGGCGCCTGGGCTCCATCCCCCGCGCCCTGTGTTCCCCCGAGCACTGTAAGGAGAGGCTCCCCCGATAAAGGAGAGCCTCGGGTGCGATTCCCTGGGAGAGTCTTCTCAGTTTTAGACGGGGCGAGGGGAGGGTGTGAGCCAGTGTCCCCTGCTGCAGGGAACCCCGGGGGCCAGAGAGGACCGCCAGCTAGCCGGGGCGCAGCGGAGAACTCCAAAGGCCGCCAGCCGAGAACCTTCAGAATTTCCGGGATACCCACAGCTGCTGGGGTGTCCCAGAAATCCAGGCACAGAGAACTCATTGGGTTCAAGACCAAGCACCCAGTCTTTTGGTCTTTTTTTTTTTTCTCCTTTATTTTGTTTTGGACTACACTGGGGGTTCTCAGGGCGGACTCCTTTTTTTTTTTTTTTTTTTTTTTTTTTGCTTTTTGGGTCACACCCGGCGATGCACAGGGGTTACTCCTGGCTCTACACTCAGGAATTACCTCTGGCGGTGCTCAGGGGACCATATGGGATGCTGGGATTCGAACCCAGGTGAGTCGAGTGCAAGGCAAACACCCTACCCGCTGTGCTATCACTCCAGCCCCCAGGGCTGATTCCTTTTAAAAAAAAATTTTTAAAGCTTTTTGGGTCACACCCAGCACGGCTCAGGGGTGACTCCTGGCTCTGCACTCAGGAGTTCCTCCTGGTGCTGCTCGGGGGACCCTAATGGGATGCTGGGAATCGAACCTGGGTTGGCTGCGTGCAAGGCAAACGCCCTCCCCGCTGTGCTGTCGCTCCAGCCCCTTAGGGCTGACTCCTGACTCTACATTCAATGGCCTGGCGTGGCTCAGGGGACCCTCTGCAGTGTCAAATTGGGGGTCAGCCACCCACTGCATCCAAGAGCTTTATCCGCTGTGTTATCTTCCTGGCCTGAGAAGTGATAATTTGTCTTTGTTTTTTGGGGGGTGTCACACCCGGCAGTGGTCAGGGCTGACTCCTGGCTCTGCGCTCAGGGGTGGGCTTCTGGGGACCCTCGGCAGGGGCAAATTGGGCCAGCCCCATGCCCGGCAAGCCCCTGGACTCCCTCTACCTGAACCAGGGACAGGTTTTTTTGTTTTTTTTTTTTTGTTTTTTTTTGCTTTTTGGGTCACACCCGGCGATGCTCAGGGGTTGCTCCTGGCTCTTCACTCAGGAATTACTCCTGGCGGTGCTCAAGGGACCCTATGGAATGCTGGGAATCGAACCTGGGTCGGCCGCGTGCAAGGCAAACGCCCTCCCCGCTGTGCTATCGCTCCAGCCCCGAACCATGGACAGTTTTAGACAGTGGCCAGGACACTTCCCCCTTTCCATTATCGGGGAGAGGGTCTCCACTCCCCCACGGGAAGCCGTGTCTTCGCCCCAGCGGATCCCTGGCCGCTGACCACGCCTAGATCTCCCCAACCCACCCGGAAGTCATGGGACCCCCCATCAGCAGAAACATCAGGGTTGCTGCGAGCGATTCGGGGACCCGGGACCCCTCTTTCCAAGTGCCGTGAGGTAGCCCCTCGAAGCACTCGGGGTTGGCCTGGGACGTCAGGGGGAAGCAGCCAGGCCGGGCACCAGCCCCGCCAAGCAGAGAACCAGCAGATGCAAGAAACCAGATCCCCGGGGTGACGTCACAGCAGGGCCGCAGCTGCTGCAGCCAGCCCGGGCGGGCGGCTTCTGGACTTTTCTCTCTCCACACCATCTGTCCCTGTCCCCTCGTTTGTTTATTCACTGTTTTGTTTTGGTTTTTTTTTTTTGCTTTTTGGGTCACACCCGGCGATGCACAGGGGTTACTCCTGGCTCTGCACTCAGGAATTACTCCTGGCGGTGCTCAGGGGACCATATGGGATGCTGGGATTCGAACCCGGGTCAGCTGCGTGCAAGGCAAACGCCCTACCCGCTGTGCTATCGCTCCAGCCCCCCTTATTCACTGTTATATATATATATATATTTTTTTTCCTTTCTTTTGATTTTTTTGGGGGGATGCTCCGGGGTTATTCTGGAGTCTGCGCTCAGGGATCACTCCTGGCGGTGCCCAGGGGACCCTGTGGGGTGCCAGGGATGGAACCCGGGTCAGCTGTGTGCAGGACCAGCGTCCTTGCCCGTTGGACTCTGGCTCCAGCCCCCTTGGGGATCTTTCGATGGGAAATGACAGACCTGCATTTGGAGACAGACGGAGGAGAGGTTATCGATTGGGTTTAAATGGAACCTCGACGTTTCCAATTAAGTAGACCTGCCCAGAGGGAGGAGTTCGACCAATGTCCTCAGGAAAAAAAGCATTCCCGAGGGGCCGGAGCGATAGTCCAGCGGGGAAGGGGAAGGTGTTTGCCCTGCATGCAGCCGACCCGGGTTCAAACTCCAGTCTCCCATAGGGTCCCCTGAGCACCACCAGGAGTAATTGCTGAGCACAGAGCCAGGAGTAACCCCTGTGCATCACCAGGTGTGACCGACCCAAAAAGCCAAAAAAAAAAAAAAAGAAAGAAAAAAGAAAAATATTGTCATGGTTCAGACAGTAGCTAAGATAGTAGCTAGTGACATGGCTGACCCAGGTTTGATTCCTGGCACCCCTTATGAGCTCATCAGGAGTAATTCTGGAGCATGGAGCCAAGAGTAACCCCTGAACATCACAGGGTGTGACCCAGAAACCTTACCAAAAAAAAAAAAAAAGACTTCAAACTGAATGGGGAGCAACAGCCTGCAAGGCAAGGCCCTTAGCCCCTCTACTACAGCTAGTGTTTTCTTTTCTTTTCTCTTTCTTTCTTTCTTTCTTTCTTTCTTTCTTTCTTTCTTTCTTTCTTTCTTTCTTTCTTTCTTTCTTTGCGACGGTGGGGGGGAAGTTTCTAGCAGTAGCTTGGGGGACTCTGTGGGATGCCGGGGATCAAACCTGTGTAGGCTTCGTGCAAGGCAAGGACCCTCCCCACTGTGCTGTCACTTGGGCCCCTTGCCTAGAGTTTATCTACTCATCTAATCTGTGCTTAGACACTTGTGTCATTTCAGATTTGGACTATTCTTTTTTTTTTTTTTTTTTTTTTAGTTTTTGGGTCACATCTGGCGATGCACGGGGGTTCCTCCTGGCTCATGCACTCAGCAATTGCACCTGGTGGTGCCCGGGGGACCATATGGGATGCTGGGAATCGAACCAGGGTCAGCCGCGCGCAAGGCAAATGCCCTCCCCACTGTGCTATTGCTCCAGCCCCCAGATTTGGACTATCCTGCAGTGATCAGAGGAGTGGGGAGGTCTTTTCTGAGTAAGGATGTTTGCGCCCTTGGGACAGATGCCAAGATGTGGGGTTGCTGGATCATAGGGGAGCTCAATTACTAGGGTTTTTTGACTGATTGGTTTGGGGATCACACCTTGGTAGGTTCCGTGGAGTGCCAGGGAGGGAACCCAGGCTGGCCGCATGCAAAGCAAGTACCCTACTTACTGTTCTATCTCTCTGTCACTGTCACTGTCATCCCGTTGCTCATCTATTTGCTTGAGCGGGCACCAGTAACGTCTCCATTGTGAGATTTGTTGTTACTGTGTTTGGCATATCAGATATGCCACAGGGAGCTTGCCAGGCTCTGTCGTGTGGGCGAGACATTCTTGGTAGCTTGCCGGGCTCTCCAAGAGGGATGGAGGGGGGCTGGAGTGATAGTACAGCGGGGAGGGCATTTGCCTTGCACGTGGGCGACCTGGGTTCGAATCCCAGCATCCCATATGGTACCCCGAGCACTGCCAGGAATAATTCCTGAGTGCAAAGCCAGGAGTAACCCCTGAGCATCGCCAGGTGTGACCCAAAAAGCAAAAAACAAAAACAAAACAAAACAAAAAACAAAGAGGGATGGAGGAATTGAAACTGGGTCGGCCGTGTGCAAGGCAAACGCCCTACCCGCTGTGCTATCGCTCCAGCCCTATCTCTATCTCTCTAGGTTCTTCTTTTTTTTTTCTTTTTGGGTCACACCTGGTGTTGCTCAGGGATTGCTCCTGGCATTGCACTCAGGAATGACTCCTGGGGGTGTTCAGGGGACCATATGGGATGCTGGGAATCGAACCCGGGTTGGTGGTGTGCAAGGCAAACGCCTTACCCACTATCTCTATCTCTCTAGGTTCTTAAATCCTAGTTTTTGGAAAGGCATTCGTACTGTTTTGCAGAAAGGCAGTATACACACCCACATGCCTTAAATGAGGCACTGGGGGTTCCTTTTCTTTTTCTTTCTTTCTTTTTTTGTCTTCTTGGGTTACAAGAGATGCTCAGTGGTTACTCCCGGCTCTGCACTCAGGAATTTCTTGTGGCAGTGCTCGGGGGACCATATGGGGTGGCAGGGATTGAGTCTGGGCCGGCTGTGTGCAAGGCATATAGCCCAACTCGCTGTACTATATAACTTTGACACAAAACCTTTCAATTTTTTTTGGAGGGGGTCACACCCAGCAATGCTCAGGGGTTATTCCTGGCACTGCACTCAGGAGTTACTCCTGGTGGTGCTCGAGGGGCCATATGGGATGCCGGGGATTGAACCCAAGTCTGCCGAGTGTAGGCAAAATGTCCTAAGTGCTGTATTATTGCTCAGGTCCCTTTGTTTGCTTATTTGTTTGTTTCCTTGGATTTTTGTCTTGACTTGGTCTTTGGGGGGGGTCACACCCTGCTGTGCTCAGGGCTCACTCTTGACAGTGCATTTAGGAATGACTCCTGACAGGGCTCTGTAGACCAGATGGGAGCCTGGAGATGATCGGACCCTGGCCAGCCTCGTGGGAGGCAAGCTCCTTTTCTTTTCTTTTTTTTTGCTTTTTGGGTCACACCTGGCGATGCTCAGGGGTTACTCCTGGCTCTGCACTCAGGAATTACTCCAGGTGGTGCTCAGGGGACCCTATGGGATGCTGGGAATCGAACCCGGGTTGGCCGTGTGCAAGGCTAAACGCCCTCCCCGCTGTGCTATCGGCCCCGGCAAGCTCCTTTTCCTCTGTGCGCCCTCTCCAGCCCCCCGGGGGTTCATTCCTACCCCACACCCTGGTCAGCCCCTCCTCCTCATCACCCCCAGCACTGCCAACACTTTTTTTTTTTCCCAAGGGGAGGAGAGTCACACCATGTGATACTCAGGTTATACTCCTGGGTCAGTGCTCAGGGGCTTGTTTGCGGGGGCAGTCCTGTGGTACTGGGGATTGGCTGCAAACAAGGCAAGTGCCTTATCCCTTGGACTATCTCTCCAGCCCCCCCCCACAGCCCAGTCTTGTCTCTGCGTCACCCCCCCAACTAAAACCCATATGAGGTCTGGGTGTGACACCTCCCCCCCAAAAAAATAAGTGATAAACAAAGTTTTAAGGCTCTGTAATAGAGCTGCCTCTTACATACCCCTCAGTAATAACGTGGAGGCATCGTAACCCCCAAAATCTCCAGTAGTGACTCACCACTCTCCCTTACAGTCACGCCTCGAGGTCCACATGGATCTCCGCCTCCATCTCCCCTTGGCAAACAAACCATCTGGGCTCAGTTTTGTGGTGGGGGGGGCTTGCCATAGTCGGGTCAAGGCCAAATTCGCTCATTATCAAGTCTTCAGCGACTTTGGCTCCAGTGAGCGTCACTGCCCTTGGCCCTGGACTATTTCCACCTGCCGCCCCAGCTCTCTGATGCCCTCCCGCTGCCCCCCTCCCCCTCCCCCGAGCCTCCAGGCTGGGCAGTTGCCAGGCAGCGGGCGGCAGGGAGGGTCAGGAGCGCAGCGGGGCCTCAAGGACACAGATGGGCGGGCAGCCTTGGGCCTGGGCAAGGTGCCTGAGGCGGGGGCGGACGGCTGGCACGGCCGAGCCAAAGCTCATTCAGGACTCAGTGGAAGGGGCCCGGAGCGAGGGCACAGCGAGCAAGGCCTTACACGCGGCGGGCCCGGGTTCGATCGCCGGCATCCCATCGGGTCCCCCGAGCCCTGCCAGGAGTGACCCCTGAGCGCAGAGCCAGGAGTAAGTCCCTGAGCACTGCCGGGTGTGAACATAATTCCCCCCACCTCAAAAACACAGACTGGTTGGGGCTGGAGCGATAGCACAGAGGGGAGGGCGTTTGCCTTGCACGTGGTCTACCCAGGTTCGATTCCCAGCATCCCATAGGGTCCCCTGAGCACCGCTAGGAGTGATTCCTGAGTGCAGAGCCAGTAGTCAGCCCTGAGCATCGCCGGGTGTGACCCAAAAAAGCCAAAAAAAAAAAACCCCACAGACTGTTTGATGCCCCACACTGGACTCTGAGCACCCTCATCCCCTCATCTCCGGCCGGCTTTGGCAGGAATCTGCGCTCATTGTCCCAGTGTGCGAAGTCCGTTTTGCTCAGGGCCATCGAGGCAGCTGAGTTGGAATCCTGGGGCCGGCGCGTGCGTCCGTGCCCGTGCGCGCACCTGGACTTGAGCGCGCGCACCCGTGCCGTCCCTGTGCGTGACTGTGTGCGCGTGTCCGTGCCCGTGCGCGCACCTGGACTTGAGCGCAAGCACTCGTGCCGTCTCTGTGCGTGACTGTGTGTGCGCGTCCGTGCCTGTGCGCTCGCCTGGACCTATGCGTGCCCGCGTCCGTGCCCGCGTGCAGAAGCGAAGAAGCCTGGCAAACTCGCCAGGTTGCTCCTATCCTAACCCCCCCCACCCCCCTCAGCTCCTGTCACCGACCTGGGAACATGCAGGAGACCCCGGGAGGAACCGAGACGCAGCAATGATTCACCCGAGGCCAGGTGTCCCCAGATTGATGCAGGGGCTTCTTGAGTTGTCAAGTTTCGCTTTGGGGGGGTCACACCTGGCGATGCTCAAGGGTTACTCCTCTCTCTGCACTCAGGAATTACTTGTAGCGATGCTCTGGGGACCCTATAGGAGGCCGGGGATCGAACCCCGGTCGGCCGCATGCAAGGCATACACCCTCTCCGCTGTACTATCACTCCGGCTCTCCTAGGTTACAAGGTCTTTTCCTGATTCTCTGTCGTTGTGGCATCGGGGCTGTCTCCACATCGTGGCTCTGAGCTCCACATCGTGGCTCTGATGCTTGATGTTGTAGCGCGCCCAGCTGCACAAACACTTTTCCGAACTCATGTGTCCGTGTTGTTTCGGGTAAATGCCGGGAAGTGGGACGGTTGGGCTTACGGGAATTCTGTTCTTTTTCAGGGGGGTCACATCCGGCTATGCATAGGGGTTACTCTTGGCTCAGCACTCAGGAATTACTCCTGGCGGTGCTCCGGGGACCATAAAGGATGCTGGGGATTGAACCCAGGTCAGCCACGTGCAAGGCAAGCGCCCTCCCCGCTGTGCTATCGCTGCAGCCTGAGAATTCTGTTCTTACTTTCCAGGAGGGCATTCATGGCGAGGCTGGGGGGTCCTATGGGACGCCAGATATGGAACCCCCTGGTGGGCCTCCCCCCACCCCCCCCCCGTGCAAAGTCAATGCCCTCCCGTTGTCCTATGGCTCTGCAGCCTCCTGACTGTTTTTTGCGGAGAGGGTCAAGTTCTATTTTCTGTGAGGACTGTGTTGAATGCTTTCATAAAGGTCAGCTGCTAAAAAAAGGAAGAAAGGGAGAAAGTTCCCTCCCATCCTGTCCAGCTGAGAAAACTCTTAAGAGACTGTTTGGAAATGAAGCTCCTCTTGGTTGCCCCATGGTGGGAAGGTCTGAAGTCTGACCTGGAGGAAGCGGCCGGCCGTGGTTTGCGGGAAAAGGAGAACGCGACCTTCCCTCCGCAGCCCTAGTCTCAAAGGCCTCCGTGGCCTCCCACTAAATTTCCGACACTTGCACGTTGGTTTGCTTTCAGTTAAAATAAGATGATTAGGGGCTGGAGCGATAGCACAGCGGGGAGGGCGTTTGCCTTGCACGCCGCCAACCCGGGTGCAATTCCCAGCATCCCATAGGGTCCCCTGAGCAGCGCCAGGAGTCATTCCTGAGTGCAGACCAGGAGGAACCCCTGTGCATTGCCAGGTGTGACCTAAAAAGCAAAAAAAAAAAAAAAAGATGATTAGGGGCCGAAAGACAGTCCATGCCCATGTCGACTAGAGTTTGATCCCCGGCACCCCATAGGGTCCCCTGAGGCTGCCAGGAAAGATGCCCGAGTGCAGAGCCAGGTTTAAGTCCTGAGCACTTACATTTTTTTTTTTTTTACAGTTACAGATTTATACACTTTTGTGCTTATACTTCCCTCATACACTTACATTTTTTTTTTCCTCGTTGGGTCACACCCGGCGATGCTCAGGGGTTACTCCTGGCTCTGTACTCAGGAATGACTCCTGGCAGTGCTCATTGGGATGCCGGGGATCAAACCCAGGTCAGCGGGTGCGAACCACCCTACCCACTGGACTCTCTCTCTGGCCCCAGATTTTAAAATCTTTTTTTTTTTAATTTATAATTTAGGGTGGAGTGGGGTCACTCCTGGTGCTGCTCAAGGCTTACTCCTAGCAGGCTGGGCGGGGGGGTGTGACGAGGTACCGGGGATCAAACCTGGCTTAGCCGCATGCAAGGCAAGTGCCCTCCCTGCTGTCCTGTCCCCCCACTGACAGAACATGTAGCTCGTTGGGGGGCTTTCACTGGCTTCACCCACACCAGTCCAGCCTCCCCGATTGCCCTGGGAGTCCCCCCTCACCCCCACCTCCAGTGTAGCCAGAGAGGTTTGCCTACCTCTGCAAGTCACACAGCCAGAAGCAGGACGCAGGATGGCTCCAGGTAGGGGATTCTCCCCAGCCCCCGCCCCAGGTGCTTGCCCCCCAACTCTCCCATGCTCCTACACTGCAGAGAACTCCGTTGCCGCCCCCGCCCCCCCATCTATTAATCTATTAATCCTGGGCTGTGGCCCCCAAACTCTGGTGAGGCGAGGAGGAAGTCCTGTCCCTGTTTCAGTTCTTGCTCCCTCCTGCCTCCCGCCTGCCCGCCCGCCCTGTTTTGTTTTCCTTCTCATGTTTTCACTCTTGTCTCTTGCTTTCCTGTCCCCGGGGGCTTGAATCACCCAGGGCCTGGTTCCAAAAAAAAAACCGTGCCTGGCAGAGTTAATGAAGGCAAAGAGCCTTCACTGAAGGCTGCAGTGGGGGCAGGGGAGGGAGGAGTGGGGGGGGGGCTGCCAGACTGCCCAGGGTGGTCCTGGGTGGGGTGGGCACTCCCAGGACCCCCCTCCTCCAAGTCCCCTTCCTTCTTGGCCATAGCAGGATCCCACGCCCCCAGCCAGGGTGCCTTTCTCCAGCGATGCCGAGATCCAGGGCACCCTGGAAATATTTGGGGGTCAGCAGGAAGGCAGGGAGCGAGGGGCGCTGTGGTTGTCCCTCCCGGTTTCCTTCCTTCTACTCGGCCCCCAAATATGCAGCCTGGAAGCGGCATGGGGGTGAGACTCAGAGGCAAGAGATACTTGGGGACACTCCCCAGCACTGGGGCTCCCCACCCCCTCTTCAGGAGTTGATGCCAGAGCGATAGTACACAGCGGGCCGGGCACTTGCTTTGCAGGCGCTGCTCCGGGTTTGATCATGGGCACCTCGTAAGAGTCCCCCAGTCTGGGGCTGGAGCGACAGCACAGCGGGGAGGGCATTTGCCTTGCACTCGGCCGACCCGGGTTCGATCCACAGCATCCCATAGGGTCCCCTGAGCACCGCCAGGAGTAATTCCTGAGTGCATGAGCCAGGAGTAACCACTGTGCATCACCGGGTGTGACCCAAAAAGCAACAAAAAAAAAAGAGAGAGAGAGAGAGAGTTCCCCAGTCCCTGCCAGGAGGGTCAGCCCAGAGCACCTCTGGGTGTGAACTGTAAATGCCAAAAAAAAAAAAAATCAAGAATAAACAGAGAGGGGCTGGAGCAATAGCACAGCGGGTAGGGCGTTTGCCTTGCACGCGGCCGACCCGAGTTCGATTCCCAGCATCCCATATGGTCCCCTGAGCACCACCAGGAGTAATTCCTGAGTGCAGAGCCAGGGGTAACCCCTGTGCATTGCCAGGTGTGACCCAAAAAGCAAAAAAAAAAAAAAAGAAAAAAAAAGAAAAAAAAGAACAAATAGAGAACAAAAGTTGGTGCCTTCATGGAAAGGGTGAACCTAGGGGTCATACGGGGGTCCCAGGCTGCTCTTTCAAAAGCCCCGAAATTCTCTTGCCCAGGAGAGTCTCCGCGTGTGTGTGTGTGTGTGTGTGTGTGTGTGTGTGTGTGTGTGTGTCAGGGGGTTCCAGGGATTGATCCCAGGCCTCTTCCATGCCAGGCCAGCTTCCACCCTCGAAACCTGTCTCCCTCCTGGGTATGTCGTGTTGGGACACTCTCCGCCTGCCCGTGCTGCATCTGCAAGGGTGGAACGCAGGATTGCTCCCTCGGGCCCAAAATAATAGTCCTGCGGGGAGAACGTGTGCTGACCCAGATTTAACCCCCCGAATCCCATAGGATCCCCGCCCCCCACCCGCCCGACCACCCTCCAGCACCTCCAGGAAGGATCCCTGAGCACAGAGCCAGAAGTCAGCCCTAAGCACGGCTGGGTGTGCCCCCCACCCACACACACCCCAAGTGAACACAAACTAACAAACAAAATTACTCCCCAGACACTGTCACTGTCACTGTCATCCCCGTTGCTCATTGATCTGTTCGAGGGGGCACCAGTAACGTCTCTCATTGAGAGACTTATTATTACTGTTTTTGGCATATCAAATACGCCACGGGTAGCTTGCCAGGCTCTGCCTTGTGGGCTCAATACTCTCGGTAGCTTGCCGGGAGTATCGGGCTCTCCCAGAGGGGCGGAGGAATCGAACTCAGGTCGGCCCAGTGAAAGGCGAAAGCCCAGCCGCTGTGCTATCGCTCCAGCCCCGCCCCCCAGACCCTAAGAAACAATTTTTCAGACCCTGGGCTTCAAGGATGCAGGCGTGGGCCTTTGCCCGAGGGCTGCCCGGGGCTGTGTGTGTGGCTGGAGGGAACTTCCCGGTGTGGTCCGTGGGTATGGCGTGAAAGCAGCGTGATTCCGTAAATTCCATTTATGATGCGATCAACTTGGGGGCCACACCCAGTGCTGCTCAGGCCTTCCTCCCAGCTCTGCTCTCCTGGCGGGGCTGGAAGACGCGCAGTCGTGCAGGTGACTGAACCGGGTTGGTGGCACTCGAGGCACAGGTCCTCCCGCCGTCCCAGCACTCAGGCCCAAATCTCGCCAAGGCTCTCCATTTCTTTTTTTATTTGATTTTGCTTTTTGGGTTACACCCGGCGATGCTCAGGGGTGACTCCTGGCTCATGCACTCAGGAATTACTCCTGGCGGTGCTCAGGGGACCCTATGGGATGCTGGGAATTGAACCCGGGTCGGCCGAGTGCAAGGCAAACGCCCTCCCCACCGTGCTATCGCTCCAGCCCCCAAGTGTCTGCATTTCTTCTATGAGCACTGGGCTTGAGCCTTAAGTTTTAATTTCATTTACTCAGTGTTCACTGCAGGTGGGACTCAGGAGACCCCATGGGGAGCGAACCCGAGTGAGCTACCTGCAAGGCAGATGCCCTACTGTGAGTTCAGAAAGTGTGGGGGTGGGGGCTGGAGCGATAGCACAGCAGGTAGGGTGTTTGCCTTGCACTCGGATAATCCAGGTTCGATTCCCAGCATCCCATATGGTCCCCTGAGCACCGCCAGGAGTGATTCCTGAGTGCAGAGTCAGGAGAAACCCCAGTGTATTGCCGGGTGTGACCCAAAAAGCAAAAAAGAAAAAAGTGTGGGGGTGCAATGCTTCAGATATTAAAGCGTGCGTGCTTGCGTTTGGCGGTCGAGAGCTGCCTCCCCGGCCTCCCCAAGAGGGAGGGGACAAAGAGACAGGGGACCACAGACTGATGGTGAAAATGGCCCAATTACTGCAGAGCTGCTAGCGTGAGTGCTTATAGAACATCTGAAGGGGTTCGAGGTGTAGGACCGCACGTAGGTGTGACTGATCATTTCCAGAGTTAAAACCTCCTGATGAAGGTCATTCTCTGAGGGGATTAACTCAAGGAGACGCTCTGTCTCCCAGGGACATCTATATTGGCTTTTCTCTTTCCCTTTAGTTGCACATATTAGATAATTAAGTTTACTTCTTATTAATACTTGCAGTTATTTGAATAAACACAGTTAGGGATAACAGATTACAAAATTTAGCTCTCTGGGCTCTGGCGGAAAGGCTTCTACTGTGAATCCCGGACTCAGTGCTCAGGCCAGCTCAGCTTGTCCTTCCCCAGGGGGGTCTGTCTCTTAAGTCATCACTGCTTGCATCAAGACCATGCAGTTATGCTTTCTAAACGGTCCCATTTTGATGCCGGGGTAGCTTCGCTGCTCGCCCTGGGTCCACTTTAGTTAGCCCCATGGCAGGACCTCCCTTTTGGATGGTTAGGAATGACGGCAGCCGCAGCCTGAGTTAAGTAATTATGACGGATGCCCTGGAGTAGATATACTTGAATCACTCCACTCCCAAACGTTAGCAGGACGGCATCAATGGTCCTTCTGACACTGCTCTGTCATCAAGCGTGAAAAGACTATAGGGGGAATTAAAAAAATATAAATAGGGCTGGAGTGATAGCACAGCAGGGAGGGCGTTTGCCTTGCATGCGGCTGACCCAGGTTCGATTCCCAGCACGGTCCCCTGAGTACCGCCAGGGGTGATTCCTGAGTGCAGAGCCAGGAGTGACCCCTGTGCATCGCCGGGTGTGACCCAAAAAAGAAAAAAGAAAAAAAAAGATATAAATATATAAATACAAAGTCCAGAGTTAACAGACTGACTTGGGGAATTGTGACCATGAGAAGTAAAAAAACAAAGGCAAGATTAAAAGATAAACTCGGGGGACTAAGGATGCTCATAAGAGCACTATAGGCTTCTCTGGAGGGGAGGAAAAGGGGCGACTCACTGATAAGCCTATAACACTTAGGGTTAATATCCAACACCTTATCTGCTATCTCTTTGAGTTTGAGTTTTGGCGGGGGGGGGCCTCCCTAGCAGTGTTGAGGGTCTCCAAGCGAGGCCAGTGGTGTCCCACTTCTGTTTTTGTTTAGAGGCCACACTTTGTGTTGCTTTGTATTGTATTCTCTCTCTTGCATACACACACACACACACACACACGAGCAATCTGGGGGCCCCCTGTTGCCCCTAGTAGCTCCAGGGGCTACTCCTGGTGCAATGCCTGGAATCCGTTCCAAGCCCTGGTCCTGTCTCTCTTCTTGCTGCCAGTCAGGAAAATTCTACTGTTATTTATTTTTGTTTGTTTATTTTGGGGGCCACATCCAGCGATGCTCAGGGCTGACTCCTGGCTCTGCACTCAGGATTCACTCCCGGTGATGCTTGGGGGGCCCTATGGGATGCTGGGGATCGAGCCCGGGTCAGCCGCGTGCAAGGCTAACGCCTTCCCTGCTCAGGCCCCAGTCTGCCCGTTACTTCAATGGTGAGAGAAGCATGGCTTGCTTTCATTCTGTCTCCCTTGTTGGGTTTTTTTTTGAATGTTCGAAACTTTATTTAAATTTTGTTTACGAAGCTGTTCATGCGACCGTTGTCTCAGATATTCAATGTCCCCACACCAGTCCCACCACCAGTGTGACCTTCCCTCCACCAATGTCCCCCATTTCACACTAATCCCCCCACCCCGAGCCCTAGCAGGCACAAAATTAGTGACATTATGTTCCTTTTCCAAAAACAAGTCTGGGACCAGAGTGACGGTACACTAGGTAGGGCACTTGCCTTGCACACAGCCCCCCCAGATTCGAGCCCTGGCACTCCATCCGGTCCCCTCGAGCACCGCCAGGCGTAATTCCGGAGCGCAGAGCCAGGAGTAACCCCGCCGGGTGTGACCCAAAAAGCCAACCGTACAGAAAGTCCCGGACATCTAACCATGGCGTGACTCCAGGCGCTGTCCGAGGATGTCCGGAGCTGGCTGGTGTCTGCGCCGTGAATCTGGTCGCACGGGTGCCTCTGCGGAGCTGGGACGAGAGCTGGCGTCTCCGGGAGCAGAACCGGGGAACTGGGCCGTTGAGATGCCACCGGAAGTCACGTGCGGCGGGAGCTCCGGGCCTTTGGGACTGGCCGGGACTCGTCCCGCCCCCATCCCAAGAAGGTCCCGGAGGTCCCGGCGCCAGAGTCTGGGCTTACCTGGGGTAGCTTACCTGGGACAGCCAGCGTCTCCCATTCTGTGACTTCTTTGGGGACGATCAGCTTCTTTCTGCAGGCGTGCGTGTGCGCGTGTGCGTGTGTGCGTGTGCGCGTGTACGCGTGTGCGTGTGCGCGTGTGCGTGAGCACGTGTGCACGCACCAATCCTGGCAGTGCTCAGGGGACTATTTCTGCTTCCGTGCTCAGGAGACCATGCAGTGCTGAGGATGGAACCGGGGGTGTATACCAGCAAGGCGGACACCTCCCCCCCACCCCCATCCCTGGCCGATGTCTCCAAGCCCTTGATCCACTATTTTGGGGTGGGGTGGGGATGGTGGGGCCACACCCAGTGTCGCTCAGGGCTCAGTCCTGACTCCCTTCCTCAGGGATTGCTCCTGGCGGCGTTTAAAGGGCCTTGTGGGGTGCCAGGGGCTGACCCTGGGTGGGCTGCGGGCAAGGCAAGCATCTTATCTGCTGTACTCTCGCTCCCGCCCCTCCACCCACTTCTTGCACCCAGCGGCCCGACTCTCTCACCAGATTCTGGATACTTTCTTCAGCCATAATTTCTTCTAGTATCTTTTAGCCTATGCCTCTTCATTTTATTTCACCGGGGAGTCCAATGACGTGAATGTCGGGTCTTTGTTCTATTTTCGGATGTCCCTGGGGCTCCATCAATGATTTTTTTTTTCAATCGATTTCCCCTCTGATGTTCAGATTGGACCATTTCTTTTCTTTTTTTTTTTTGGTTTTTGGGTCACACCCGGCGATGCACAGGGGTCACTCCTGGCTCTGCACTCAGGAATTACTCCTGGCGGTGCTCAGGGGACCATATGGGATGCTGGGATTCAAACCCGGGTCGGCCGCGTGCAAGGCAAACGCCCTACCCGCTGTGCTATCACTCCAGCCCCTGGACCATTTCTAATGACTGTGCTTCCTCCCTCCTCCTCCTCCTCCTCCTCTCCCTCACCCAGGAAATATACAAGCACAGGGCCCAAGGGCTGTCAGTCACCTCTGTCTCTCTCACCACGTGGTGCCAGGGCTTGAACCGGGCATGCTGTGTGCCAGTCGAGTGCTCCCGCCCTCTGAGCCACGATGCTCTGTTTTCAAGTCCTCTGAGTTTTCTTTCTTCCTCCTTCTCCACGTGCTTCTGTTTGGTCTTATTATTATTATTATTATTTTTGCAAGTTCCATAGGAATTCACTTCTGTGTTTCAGTCCTAATATTTCCATTGGCTGCTTTTGAAATGTGCTTTTGAGCCACCCCTGGCCATGCTCAGGGCTTACTTCTAGTTCTGCACTCAGGAATTTACTCCTGGTGGGACCCGGGGAAGGGGGAGGGGCTACGAGACCCAGGGGGATGGAGCCCAAGGCGGCTGTGTGCAAGGCAAACCCCCTCCCTGCTGTGCTGCGACACCCACCCCCATGTGCTGCTTGCTTTTTTTTTTGTTTTTTGGCTGGCGCAAGCCTGAGCTTGCCTGGGCGAAATCCGTGTTCTGGAAAGGTCAAGTTCGAATGCATGTTGGATGGTTTTAATGCTTCCTGTTTGTGCTGGCTCCTGGCTCTGTGCTCAGGGGTCACTCCTGGAGGGGCTCAGGCGACCCTTGGCAGTGTGGGGGGCTCAAAGCAGGGTCAGTGGGACACAGGGCAGGTGCCATCGCCCCTGTTCTACCTCTCCGGCACTACCGGCGTCTTTTCTGCTTTCCACGTGTTGGCAAGACTAAGGATTTGACTCAAACCCGCACTCTTGGGGCAGGCGAGCCTGTGGCAAGGGACAGTGGGTGCAGCCTGGCATTCAGATGTGCCTCCCCCCCCCCCGTCCCCCCGACACACACCCCTTCTGCCTCCTTCCTTGCGGAGGGGGTGGGGATGCTCGCCTCAAATGTGCCAACCCGGGTTCGATCCCCGGCACTGCAGAAGGTCCTCTGGGTGCAGCCAGGAGAGATTCTGTCTTCCCTGCCGGAGGCCTGGGCCTGGAGGGTGAGCCCGAGAAGGACCTGTGGGTTCCAGAGATGATCTATTTTCCCATCTGTCCGTTCCACTGGGGCCTCCCCTGCCCCCCTTTGCTCCAGGGGCCTCTTGTGTAGCCAACCAAGAGAAACGAGACAGCCAACTTGAAGCTGTCGTTTAATCAAAGAGCAAAAATAAATCCTTAATGAGCCTCTGCAGACTGCATGTCAATTACAGTTCTGCCCTGGCGGGGTGGGGGGGTGGGGGGGAGGAGAGAGAGATCGTGGCTGGTTCCTGGGAACCGGGCACCCCCCCTCTGGCTCCTTCCTGCCCATAAGGATGTGGGGGGGGGGCGTCTCCCCTCATTTTACAAAGAAAGGAAGGGGAAGGGGAAATTCCACGGCCGATGCTGCTTCTAAAGAGCAGGTACAGGACCGGAGCGATAGCACAGCCGGGAGGCAGCTTGCCTTGCACATAGCCGATGTGGGTTCGATCCCCGGCATCCCATAGGGTCCCCAGAGCACCGCCAGGAATCATTCCTGAGTGCAGAGCCAGGAGTAAACCCTGAGTATCGCCGGGTGTGACCCCAAAGCAGAATTCCTAGCCTAGCTTTTTTTTTTCCCTATCCCCCACGTACAATTGTGGGTATTTTGGTTTGTTGTTTTGTTTTTTTTTTGTATAGGGGGGAGTTGAGAGGGTAGGGCTCTACGCTCAGGAGTGCCCCCTGATGGTGCTCAGGCTCTTAGGTAGTGCTTGGGATTCAAACCAGGCAGAGTGTGGAGCCAGCCCTGGTACAGCCAGTAAGGCCTTTGTCTTGCAGGCGCCCGGCCGGAATTCAATCCCCAGCATCCCTATATGGTCCCCTAACCCCAGCCAGGAGTGATCTGATCACAGCCGGGGGTGTGTTCGCCTCCCCCCCACCCCGCCCCTGCCAAAACCAAACAAAAACACCCTTGCCGGGATGCAAGGCAAAAACCCTTTCCCCGGTGCTATGTCTCTGGCACCTATTTTATTTTCTTTGCGTTGGGTTCACGGAAAATCCCAATCTCCCGGAAAGACAGTGAGGAGGCTTTTTCTGGCTGGTACCAGATTTCCACTCTCTCTGTTTGTATTCCTCATCTCCTAGTTGTGTCTTGAGTAACCACCCGCCAATCCTCCATCCCCTGTGGCAGCTTGGGTGGGGTGGGAGCTGTAATTAGCAACGGGTGGGGGGGCTCCCCACTCTAACTCTTTCACGCCCCGGGCTTGATCCATACCAGCCCCCTTCCCAAGCAAACCCCCACCCCAGGCAGGACCTGCCTCTTAGTGACACATGCAGAATGGAACTCTTTGCCCCTGTGGGCCTCAGTGGTGCATTTGGGAGCATCTGTAAAATGGAGCCAATGGCCAGGGGTACTTGAGCCTTGTCAGTGGTCCTGGAACTGCCAAGACGGAGAATCCTGCTAACTCGGTCTTCAAGGGCCTGGCGTATTTCTCCTCCTGGGAAATGTTTTGGATTCTTTCCCCCCCCTTTAAAAAAAATCCTCCTGCTTTTAAACCGTCCCCTCCTTCCCTCCAGCTCCCCCACCTCATCCCAGGGGAGCCTGGTCCCAGCCGCCCACTCGCCCGCCCCCCTCCCCCACAGCCTGCTGAGCTGGCAGTTCCACCTGACATCAATTCCTCTGACAGCCGCGTAAACAGATGGTGGTCCCCGCTGCCCCCGGGGTGCTGGGGAGTGATGCCATGGAAACCCGCGAAACCGTGACAGGTGCCAGGAAGGTGGGAAATCCGGCCCCTTTCAGGCGCGCGCGTGCACGCAGGCACGTGGCCCAGGGCTTGGAGCTGAATCCCCGCACGCGGGGCTTGGTGGGGTAGACAGCGAGGTTGCGGGTTCGAAGCCAGCCTCTGCCCTAGCCAGCCGGGTCCCTGTACTGCTTCCTCTCTCTCTCTCTCTCTCTCTCTCTCTCTCTCTCTCTCTCTCTCTCTCTCTCTCTCTCTCTCTCTCTCTTCTCTCTCTCTCTCTCTTCTCTCTCTCTCTCTCTCTTCTTTTCTTTTTGGGTCGCACCCAGCGATGCACAAGGGTTATTCCTGGCTCATGCACTCAGGAATTACTCCTGGCGGTGCTTGGGGTACCATATGGGATGCTGGGAATCGAACCCGGGTTGGCTGCATGCAAAGCAAACACCCTGCCCACTGTGCTATCACTCCAGCCCCTCTCTCTCTCTCTCTTTTCCTTTCCTTTCTTCTGGTGGGGGTCTACACCCAGCAGTGCTCAGGGCTAACTCCTGGCTCTGTGCTCAGGAATCACTCCAGGCGGGTTTGGAGGACCCTACGTGGTGCTGGGGATGAACCCTGGGCTGGTCGTATGGGAGGCACGCACCCTGCTCTCTGCACACGAAGGCTCCAGCCCCTGACCCCTCTCTCGGGACTTCTGCAGTTGGGGATGATGAGCCCTGCGCCCCCCCCACCCCGCCCCCAGCCCCGACAGAACCTTAAATGCTCTTAGCCCAAAGGGCTGGGACCTCATCAGCGTCCCCCAAAGCACCACCAGGAGCGACCCCTGAGTAAGGAAGCTGGGCAATAAGCCCAGAGTAGCTGCTAGTAGATTCAGTGCCCCCACCCCCAAACTCATGGCTCCCCTCCGTAATACGTTTGATGAGCGAATAGACCCCTGGGTGAATGGGGCCTGGAGATAGAAACCCCCGGAAGCCAGTGGAACCTTCTAAGGGATTCGGGTCAGAAATAGACAACCATGCAGGCAGGGAGCAGGGGGCTGGTCGTCTCCGACAGTGGGTTTCTCCACTCATAAACCTTCTGGGGACAGAGGAGAAAATCAGCCAGGACTCTCCTCAGTGGGCTAGAGGGGCAGCTGGACTCAGGGAGTTGCAGCTTTGACAGATGCAGCCTCAGTTTCCCAAAGGGGCCTCCCATCCCTGGTGCGTTGGGATCTCTGCGTTATTGGTATTTCTTTTTTTTTTTTTTTTTTTTTTTGCGGGGGAGAACACCCAGTGATGCTCAGGGCTCTGCAGACAGGAATCACTCTTGATGGTGCTCAGAAGGCCCTAAGGGATGCTGGGAATCGAACCCGACTGGCTGCATGCAAGACAAGCACCCTCCCCATTGTACTACTGCTCTGGCCTCTTTATTAGGACTTTTTTCTTTTGCTTTTTTTGGGGGGCGGGGTCACACCTGGCAATGCACAGGGGTTACTCCTGGCTCTGCACTCAGGAATTACCCTGGCGGTGCTCAGGGGACCATATGGGATGCTGGGAATCAAACCTGGGTCAGCCGCCTGCAAGGCAAACGCCCTACCCGCTGTGCTATCACTCCAGCCCCTATTAGGACTTTTTAATTTGGCTGGAGCGAGAATACAGTGAGTAAAGTACTTGCCTTGCGTGTGCCAACCTGGGTTTGATCCCCAGCATCCCATAGGGCCCCCCCAAAGTACGGCCAGGAGTGATTCCAGAGTGCAGAGCCAGGAGTAACCCCTGAGCATCATTGGGTGTGCCCGCCCCCTACCACACTCCAAAAAAGATTGTAGTTTTGTTTGTTTGGAGAGAGAGGATGGAGGGCCACACCCGGCAGTGCTCAGGGCTGACTCTTGGCTCTGTGCTCAGGGATCTTTCCTGGAGGCGGTCGCGGGGGGTGGGGGACCCTGCGGGGTGTCAGGGATCCAATCCGGGTTGACTGTGTGCAAGGCAGACGCCTTAACCCCGGTGCTGTCTCTTTCATTCTTTTTGTCGCTATTGTTGTTTGTATATTTTATTTCATGGTCGGTCACACCCGGCTATGTGCTCAAGGATGACTCCTGGTTCTGTGCTTCTGGATCACTCCTAGTCGTGCCCGGGGGACCCTACGCAGTGCCCAAGACAGAACCCAGATTGGCCTGTGCAGGGCCAGTGCCTTGAATTGTCACCTGGGCCCCCGGTCAGATTCTTTCTGTTTTGGTTTTGGTCCGTTTTGGGGGCTACACCTGGCAGTGCTTAAGGCCAACCTCTGGCTCTGCAATCAGGAATTACTCCTGGCAGTGCTTGGGGGACCACCTGGGGTACCAAGAATTAAACCCCAGGTCGGCTGCATGCAAGGCAAACGCCCTCCTCCCTGCACTCTCTCTCCAGACTTCTGGCTTAAGTATCTCAGCATTTGGACCCGCTCCACAAACCGGTGGAAACTCATGTGGCCAGGGGCCACACAGCGGCCCCCATGGCCTTCTTCTTCCATGCAGCCCCCCATGCTTGCTGAGTTTGGCAGCTAGGCTGGACAGCTCGAGGGCTGGTGGACACGGGGGCAACCCTGCCTTGGTGCAGGGCTGGTGGGCTCTGCGCCCCTGCAGGGCCCCTGGCTGGCCAGGGCGGAGCCTGGGGACATGGAGGCATACAGGACGAAGACCTCAGACACGCAGATTACAGTTCCATCTCCCTCCTTTTGCCTGAGCTGGGGTGGCAGGAGGATAATTCCTGCCTCTCATGGTTCTTTCATGAACTAACTAGGATCAGAGTCATTTTAGTGTCTAACACAGTTCCTGAGATCAGCGAATCATCATTTGGGGCGGGGTGGCGCTGGGGGTGGAAGCTGATCATCAGGTCCTCTCCTGAGGGTTGCTTCAAAGAAGCCGAGCTCTGAAACATTCATTCCGCTTGCAGCTTCGAGGTGGCAGGAAAATACTCTTCTGCCGCCACCTTTAAAATGCATGAGCTGAGGGCGAGCTGGCCGCCTTCACCGGAGCACTGAGGAGAACGGTGATAAAGTTCCTGCTAATGAGAGCGGCTTCTCCGGGGGCCAGAGCGAGAGTACAGCGGGGCGGGCGTTTGCCTCGCACGCAGCTGACCCAGGTTCGATCCCGGGCATCCCTTAGGGTCCCCTGGAGCACCACCAGGAGTGATTCCTGAGTGCAGAGCCAGGAGTAAGCCCTGAGCATCACTAGATGTGACCCCAAAATAACCTTTTTTTAAAAAACTTTTTTTTTTGCTTTTTGGGTCACACCTGGCAATGCATAGGGGTCACTCCTGGCTCTGCACTCAGGAATTACCCCTGGTGGTGCTCAGGGATTAGAACCCAGGTCGACCACGTGCAAGGCAAATGCCCTCCCTGCTGTGCTATCACTCCAGTCCCTAAAGAAAATTTTTTTTTAAACAACCAACCAACAAGAGAGAGCTGCTTCTGGGGCTGGAGCGATAGCACAGCGGGTAGGGCGTTTGCCTTGCACGCGGCCGAGCCGGGTTCTAATCCCAGCATCCCATATGGTCCCCTGAGCAACGCCAGGGGTAATTCCTGAGTGAAGAGCCAGGAGTAACCCCTGTGCATCGCCGGGTGTGACCCCCCCCCAAAAAAAAGAGAGCTGCTTCTCCAGGAATAAGGTACATAAGGGCTAGAGCCATAGTACGGTGGGGAAGGTGCCTGCCGTGCATCGGGCTGGCCAGGGTTCGATCCCCAGTACTCCATATGGTTCCCTGACCCCGCCAGGAGTGATCCTTGAGCACAGAGTCAGGAGTAATCCTGGAGCACTGCTAGGTGTACCCTCCCTCTCGCCCCGGCAAAGAAAAACCAAAAAGGCTAGCACCAGGGGCTGGAGCAGTAGCACAGCGGGTAGGGCGTTCACAGGTGTCCGACCCGGGTTCGATTCCCAGCATCCCATATGGTCCCCTGAGCACCGCCAGGAGTGATTCCTGAGTGCAGAGCCAGGAGTAACCCCTGTGCATCGCTGGATGTGACCCGAAAAGCAAAGCAAAACAAAACAAAATAAAACAAAGAACTAGCATCAGAATTATTCCTGAGTTTGAAGGTGGGCATCCTAAGCAGTACTCGTGGAACCTGGGGTCACTTCTGGGCCTGGATGGTTCAATGGATGGTCGTGGCCACAACGCTGGGGACAATCCATCTGCTATTGCTTAAGGGGATGGAACTCGGGACCTCGCGCCTGTCAAAGCCTTTTGCATATTCGCTCCTCCTCTTCCCCTGACCCCCTACAAAAACTTAGCAGGACCCCTCTGGGCTGAGGCAAAGCCAACACACGCTGTCCTGGGGCTGGAGTCTGGAGGGGTTACCCCGTGTCCCTGGTAGAAGCTGCCCCTCGCATCTTCATGGCCCTGCGGCACCAAAGCAGAGCCTAGAGGCCAATGTTTTGCTCATAAGGCCGCCAGGCCCCCGGCAGGGTAGCACTGGCTAGTCTCACGCTCTTCATCACCCTCAGCACCCCCCATGACGCTGCCCACGCTGCCCCGCGGTGTTTAGTGCGTGTGACGTTTGGTTCAGCGGCTGTTCCTCCACTGCGCATGCTCACCGGTCTCCCTTATGAATATTCATGAGGTTCCTGAAACGGACCAGAATCTTTATCTACTGTTTCATCAGCCCGGGCTGCAGCTCAGCCGCAAGTTCCTTAGCCGGGGCGGGGGGTTGATCTCTCCAAGTGACGCGGCTTTCTTGCCAAGAAAGCTGTTCTTCTCTGTTCAGTTGATCCTGTGCTTGTTTGTTTGGTTTTTTTTAGTTGTATTTTTGATTTGGGGGATCACACCCCTTGGTGCTCCGGGCTTACTCCCGGACCAATCCCGGTGGGATTCGGGGACCCAGTGGGGTGCTGGGGATCGAACTCTGGTCAGCGGGGCATTCAAGACAAGCGCCCTATCCACTGCACTATCGCTCTAGCTCTGATTTTTTAATTTTTCATTTTGGGTCACACCCGGCGATGCACAAAGGTTACTCCTGGCTCTGCACTCAGGAATTACTCCCAGCGGTGCTCGGGGGACCCTATGGGATGCTGGAAATCGAACCCGGATTGACCGCGTGCAGGGCAAACGCCCTCCCCGCTGTACTATCTCTCCAGCTCCTCTAGCTCTGATCTTGTCCTTTTTCTAGTTCCACGACCCTGACGCTGGAGCCATCTCCTTCATCCCAGTAAACTTTCTGGATCTTTCTCTACCTCTCTTTTGGCTTTTGCACAACATCAGGTGACACTAGAGCCTCTTGGAAGCGACAGGGCATGGCAGAGAGATTGTTCAGTAGGTAGGGCACTGCCTAGCACGTGAGTAATCTGGGTTCAATCTCAAAGGGTCCCTTGAACCTGCCAGAAGTGACCCCTGAGCACACCCAGGTGTCCCCCCTTTAAGGTAGACCCCCCCCAAAGAAAAACAAACAGAAAACTGCAGCTGTCTGGGGCCGGAGAGATAGTACAGGAGGTTGGACTTGGCCTTGCATGTGGCAGGCAAGTGCCCTACCTGCTGTACCTCACTTGTCTCCCACCCCAGCACCCCAGGTGAGTGCAGAGCCAGGAGTAAGCCCTAAGCACTGCCAGGTGTGGGGCCGCCCGCCATATCATCTATTAATCCTCCAGGTAAATTAAGCAGAGGGCTGTGTGTGCACTTAAACACCAAAGAACTGGTTCCAGGGACAGAGATAACATGCAAGGGCCGGCTTGCCTTGCGTTGCAGCTGACCCTGGTTCAATTCCCCTGGCACCTCTCCGTGTAGAGGAGTCCCTGAGCACTGCTGGATGTGACACCCCCTCAACCAAAAGAGAACAAAATAATCAGATGAACTAGTTAGTTACCTGATTCTCCTGTTGGTGAGCCTTTTTTTGGGGGGAAGATGTGTATTTTGGCCACACCCGGAGATGCTCAGTAATTTTTTTTTTTTTTGCTTTTCGGGTCACACCCAGCAATGCACAGGGCTTACTCCTGGCTCTACACTCAGGAATTACTCCTGGCAGTGCTGGGGGACCATATGGGATGCTGGGAATCGAACCCGGGTTGGCTGCCCGCAAGGCAAACACCCTACCCGCTGTGCTATCGCTCCAGCCCGATGCTCAGTAATTTTGCACTCAGGAATCACTCCTGGCAGTGCTCTGGGGATCGTAGGGGATGCCGGGGATTGAAACTGGGTCAGCCGCATGCAAGGCAAGTGCCCTCCTCGCTGCACTATCTCTCTAGCCCCATCTATAAGCATTCTTAGTCGTCCCTTCCACCAGGCCAGGCAGGAGCCAGGACCCGAGACTTGGGCGCGCCTCCTGAGGTCCTTTCAGAGAGCTGCTGCCGCCGTTGTTCTTCTTCCTCCTCCATGGGAGCGAAGAGAATGGGTTCTGCCCGCCTGGTGCTGTTCCGGAGAAGCTAGCTGGCATTTGGAACGCTAGGAGCCCGCCCGCCAATCTCCTCCCACCAAAGCCAGCCAATTCCCTTTCCTGGAAACTGCGGCTCCTGGGGACTTCGGTACCTTGGATAGCTCCGACATGCTGGAGAACTGGGGAGAGAACTGGCTGGCGCTCGACTGGGGGAATTCTTTCTAGGTTTTGAGCACATCTGAATCAACAGAGCGCGTCCGTCCGCAAACACAGGACGCGCCCACAGCGCTACTTCAAGGTTTTTCCTGGCTGCCACGGTTAGCCAGCACAGGGCTTCACCCACGGCGATTTAGCCTCTGCCTCCACATTCCCCTACCCTGCAGTGTGAGCTGGACGCCCCCAGATCATCTCCCACCTGGAGGTCACCCGTTTAAGCCATCCCGATGCTTTGAAACGCAGGGCCAAAATGATTGGCCCTCACGATGGATTCACCAGTGGTGGAGGAACCACGAGGTATTCAGGGATGGCTAAATTCTGCCTACCAAAATTATGCAGGGACCAGAGAGTTAGTGGGGCTTAGGTGCTGCATGCATTCTGCCCAATCCCTGGACCCACACGGTCCCCAGAGCACTGCAGTAGAGGGACACGTCCCACCCCCCCACCCCCCACCCCGAGCCCAGGGACAGGGCTTTCACTGACGAGTGTGGCTGCCCAAACTGAAGAAATGAAATGAAAGAGAAAGAGAAACAGGCTTTCCTTCGTGTTAGCTTCATTCTTGCTAGGCAGTTACTTTCGGGTGACTAGTCACAGCTCCAGGAGGGGAAAGAGCGAGCTTTCTTATTTTCCTTTCAGAGTCTCATCCGGCGATGCTGAGGGGTTACTTCTGGCTCTGCACCCAGAAATTACTCTTGGTGGTGCTCGGAGGCACATACGGGATCCCGGGGAATCGAACCTTTGTCGTTCAGGTCCAAGGCAAACGCCCTCCCCTCTGTGGCTCCGGCCCTGGCAAAAAAACATTTTGGCTTTTCCCAGCCCAAGTCCCAGGACTCTCATTGGCTGACGCGAGGCCACGTGTCTCCTCTTCAACCAATGACTGTGAGAACTCTTGTAAGTTGATTGGCCTAGACCTGGATCATAACCCCATTGCCCGCCCCCTGCGTCTAGGAGGCGGGGATTAATTTTTCTGAAATCATAAGGAGGCTTGGAATTAGCCCCCCAGAGGATGAATGAAGCCCCAGCTAATGAATGAAGCGAGGAGCCAACTGGGGGAGCCGAGATCCCGGACATCTCCGCCCCTTCGGTCCTAAAATGCCTCTGTACACACCCCTGCACCCCAAACTCGCCCTCAGCCCCCTAGCTCCGCCTCTCGTGTTCCCCTCTCTCACCCCACCCTAGAGTCAGTCCCCCTTTCCTGGCATCTGTTCCAGCAGCCCTGCCCTGCCAGGTGTCTCGGCACCACCTGCCAGCTACCCCAAGTTCAAAGCCCAGGTGAGATCATGCATTCCACATCCACCCAACTTTTTTTTTCTTTTTCTTGGTGGTGGTGGTGGGGGAGGAAATAGACCATACCCAGCCGTGCTCAGGGGTTACTACTGACTCTACACTCAGGGCTTATTCCTGATGGGCTCAGAGCACCCTATGGGATGACAGGGATCAAACCCCGGCAGCCGTGAGCAGAGCAAACGCCCTCTGTGCACCCAACTTTCCTTGCATCTGGTCCTCAGCTCCTACCCGTGCGTGGGACAGCTAAAGTGCTGGCAAAAAGTTTCCCTCTGACTCCCCCTCCAGCCTCTTCCAAGAAAACCCTTCCCTCCATGGTGCCCCTCCCCCTCCTGCAATGGCTGAGACCCCTTGGTGGGCAATTCCCAGCCTCTCTGCCAACCCCTGTGAATAATTCACAGCGCAGAATTCACAGTGGCTGCAGGAAGCGTCTAATGGGGTTCTCTGTCCTCTAATGTGGCTCCTGAAATGCCTCTGTCGTCACCCCAGCCACCCCTTCATGTTCCGCCTCTCATGTTCCCCCTTCGGGGGTCTCCCCTGCCCAAACCTGGGCCCGCCACGGAGTGGGTCTGCAGGGGAGATGGATGGGAGGGGAAATCTCGCTTCCCGGACCGTCAGCCTCGCCCGGAGTCAGCGCGAGAAGCGCAGACAGGAGTGGGTGAGCCGTGGCTGTAGCATAAATGTCACGGCACCTCCAGACTTCTCCATTATTTATGGGGCGAAGGAGGCAGGTTCCCAGCTCGCTGCCTGCTACCGGGAGAATGTCAGGGCTAAATGGGGCTGGCTCTGCTTTGGGTCTCCCCACAGCACCCCGTCTACAGACGGGAGAAAGGGAGCTTTCGGGGTGTGTGTGTGTGTGTGTGTGTGTGTGTGTGTGTGTGTGTGTGTGTGTGTGTGTATGCTCAGGGCTTACTCCTGGCTCTGCGCTCAGAGATCTCTCCTGGCAGGGCTCCGGGGACCCTATGGGATGCCGAGGATCGAACCCGGGTCGGCTGTGTGCAAGGCAAGTGCTCTCCCTGCTGTACTATCACTCTGGCCCCACGGAAGACCCCACAGAAATTGCCTTAGACTTAGGTGTAGGGGCCCCAGCCCCCACTGCCTGAGCCAGACCTGGCTGCTCCCCCAGCACCATCTCTTCATCCGGGGACCCTCCAGGTTGGGGGTGGGGGGATAGGGACAGGATCATCCCTGTTGGAGGCACCGAGCACCCATCTCTCTCCCTCTTGGGATGCCTGCCGCCTTCTTGGGAATCCCACGAGTTCCCCCACTCCCCACCCCCCCACCCCACCGCGTTGCTTGTCTGAATAAATCATTTTCTCTTTAAGTGCTGCCTTCCAGATAAACAAAAACCCTTTCCTTTAATTGGATTGTTTGCCTGCGTTTTTAATTACTACCATTAAAGCACTAATGCGTTCCGTTGTTTTTCATGGCAAATGTGATGTTTGAGCTCCACGCCAGGGCGTTTGTTCTGTGGATTTGTTAAATTCGGGGGTGGGGGGCGCGCGCACACCCGGCAGGAACCTCACTCAGGGTGGTGGAGGGAATTGGGAACGTTTTTTCCTGATGAAGGATTCAGAGGTGGGGTTTGCTTTAGCCAGTGATGAGCCTGAACCCGGACGCCCCCCCCCCTAACGCCCCCCTCCCGCGCCTTTGTCCTTTCTCTAGGTAAATCTCTTTAATTCCATCTCCTCCCGCCTCGCCTCCATGTCCCTAAGTACAACCCCACACAAGTGCTTCCTCTTCCTAGTAGAGACCCCCCAGAATCCAGGGTTCTACCCCCGGTAGTGGAGCCACTGACCAATCGGCAGCCTCGGTGTGGGCCCCGCCCCCCAACCTCTCCGATTGAGAGTGTTGCCAGAGGAACCCGATTTTAATTATTTATTTATTTATTTATTTTTGCTTTTTGGGTCACACCCGGCGATGCACAGGGGTTACTCCTGGCTCTTCACTCAGGAATTACTCCTGGCGGTGCTCAGGGGACCCTATGGGATGCTGGGATTCGAACCCGGGTCGGCCGCGTGCAAGGCAAATGCCCTCCCCGCTGTGCTATTGCTCCAGCCCCTGGCCAAGAAAGCAGCTTTGACGCCAGCAAGCGCGAGACCACCAGTTCGAACCCCCCAGGGGTTCTCTGTCTGCCACTGGAGATTCTGTGCCTGTCTGTCTGCCACTGGAGATTCCCAGGGGGAAAGGCGTCCTAAAGGGTTAGCATTTTAGGAAGTGCCCACACCAAGCCCAAGACTGTGAGCTTCACCCCTGGGGTCCCTGCTGGCACGACCTGGGATCCCCAATGTGAAACCCAAAACTGTGGGCGGTTTTTCATTTGAATATTTTTGGGGGGTGAGGAGCACAACCGACTGTGCCCAGGCTTACTCCTGCCTTTGTGCTCAGGGATTACTGCTGGGGGGGCTCCGGGGACCCCCCAGCAGTGCTACACAGGTCAACTGTATGCGGGTCAGACGCTACCCACTGTACCATCTCTCTGGCCCCCAAACTTCTTTTAAGTCCTGGTGAACATACCTTCCAGCAGTGGTAAGAGACTAGTGCCAGGACCAGACCCATAGTTGAGCAGGTGAGGCATTTGCCTCACATTTGGCCAACCTGGGTTCGATCCCATATGGTCCCATATGGCCATCCCATATGGTCCCCCCAAAGCACCGCCAGGAATAATTCCTGAGTGCAGAGCCAGGAGTAACCAAACCCATCCCTAGCAGTTTTTCTTCCTCCCCAAGGGACAGCCGCCACCAGGCATCTCAGAAGACCCAAGTGAAATGTCACCTCCCCCCCAACCCTCCCGAGATCTCCTCACCTGCACCTCCCCCACCCCCACCCCTCTGCACACACTTCTTCAGCTGCAGTCACTGGGGGTGTCACTATGTGGCTCCCTTAAGCCACGCTAAGAACATGCAAATCGAATGACTGCATAGCCCCATCAGATCTGATGGGAGGGTCAGATCGGGAGGTTGGACAGAGAAGAACCCCCCCAAAAAACCCTAATTCGTATTCTCTTCTTCCTGGTTATTTACTACCCCTCCGGGGGACACTGCTTTGCACCGTGTGATGCGCTAGCTCGTGCTCAGGAGCGACCCCTGGTGGTATGTGGCATCCTCTGCAGTGCTGGGAATAGAACAGGGGTTGGCCACACCCCCGTCCTCTCTCTTCCCTCTCTCTCTCTTCTGCGTGGTTCCTACGTACCCCTTTGCATTCTGTGGGTGCCCAGGCACTGGGGTGTTATTTTGGGGGTTGGGTAGGAGGGGACCTGGGTGGAGGAAGTTTGGGGAAGGAGCGGCAGCTCGCCTGTCTTCCTAGCGTTAGTCCAGAGCTGCTCGCTGGCCAGCCCGGCACTGAGGCTGTTGGCGTGTGGAGGGTGTTACCATAACAACACACCTCAGCAACCGGCTGTGGGCTGGGTTGCCTGGGGGGCGGTGGTGGGGGCCGGGGAAGGAGCCAGAGACACCCCCCCGCCCCACCCCCGCCCCACGCAGGAGCCTTGGTGATTCCTGATGAGCTGCCAAGCTCTGAAGTCGTGGTCAACCTTTCTCACACCTGTGGGCGGGTGCAAATAGTAATTCAGGGCTCCAGCAGGCAGCCAGGCTCTGGGATCATCTTTCTGCTTTTCTTTTCTCTTTTGCTTTCGGATCACGCCCGGGGATGCGTTCAGAGGTCACTTCTGGCGGTGCTCGGGAAACCTTCTGGGGTGCCAGGGATAAAAGCTGGGTTGGCCGCGTGCAAGGCACAGGCCCTCCCCGCTGTACTGTGGCTCAGAAAATGTGCATTTATTTCTTTATTTGATTTGTGGGGGGCTCCCAATGCTGTGGAGAGGGAGGCGGGAGCTGGGGGTTTAAGATGGCCTTCCCCCATGGGGGGGGGGCAGGGAATGCCCACTGCAAGTATTATATCGCAGTATCACTGTCATCCCATTGCTCATCGATTTGCTCGAGCGGGCACCAGTAACGTCTCCATGGTGAGACCTGTTGTTACTGTTTTTGGCATATTGAATACGCCCCGGGGAGCTTGCCAGGCTCTGCCTTGCGGGCGGGATACTCTCGGTAGCTTGCCGGGCTCTCCAAGAGGGGCGGAGGAATCGAACCCCGGTTGGCTTCGAACAAGGCGAACGCCCTACTCACTGTGCACTGCATTTTATAAGGAATTAAAACTGGCTCAAGTATTATATATTTATATTTTTTATTATTATTATTATTATGGGTTTGGGGGAGGTTTTTTTTGTTTTGTGGTTTTGGGTTTTGTTTTTTGTTTTTTTGTTTTTGCTTTTTGGGTCACACCCGGCCATGCCCAGGGGTTACTCCTGGCTCATGCACTCCGGAATTACTCCTGGCGGTGCTCGGGCGACCATATGGGATGCTGGGAGTTGAACCCGGGTCGGCCGCGTGCAAGGCAAACTCCCTAGCCGCTGTGCTATCGCTCCAGGTTTTGGGTTTTTTGTTTGTTTCCTCTTTAGTTTTTATTATTATTGGGAGGGGGGTTGTTTTTGGTTTTTGAGCCACACCCAGTCCTGGCTCTGTTCTCAAGGGTCGCTCTGGGGAGGCTGGAGAGTCGATGTGGGGTACCGGTGACCGAACCCGGGGTCGGAGGCGTGCAAGGCGAGCGCCCTGGCTGTCCCATCGCTGTCCATCGCCCCAGCCCTGCCAACGTCTTTAACAAAGATGAAAGCGGAGCTTTTTTCCTTTTTTTTAAATAAGCTCGTTACCCTGTTGGCTGGATCGATACGGCCACCCCGCCGGGGGGCGGGGTCGGGTTCCGGTGGCGCCGACGGTCGATTGATCGATCGGTTCCCGATGCGGAGACGCCCGCGGCGCGGGCAGGCCGGGCTCGGAGCCGGGGAAGGGACATGGCCACACGGCCGGCGCGGGGAGCCAGGCAGGGACCCGGCCCAGGCCTCGGCTGCTCGGGTCCTCGGATCCTCTTTTGTTGAGCAGTGTAGACGGGTGGCCGCGAGGCCGGGGTGCGGGTGTGTGTGTGGGGGAGCGCCGGGTCAGGGATGCTCCGGGGCTCCCAGGCGCGCGCCCGCACTGCCCCCTGGTGGACGCTCCGCGCCTGGCGTCCACCCGGGTGTGGGAGCGCGCGCGCGGCTGGGGCGCGTGGGGGGCTGCGAGCGCCAGGCTCCGGGAGCAGCTTGGTGCCAAAGCCCCGGCTTGGGGGGCAGCGCTGGATGCCCGGGGGTTCTAGAACAAAGAACAGGATGCCTGCTTGTTCCGGGGGGCGGGGGGCATGCTCGTTCGTCCCTGCAGTGCAACATGCAACCCCCCCATCTGACCAGGGATACCCCTCCTCAAGTCTCGCGAGAGGGGGGAGCAGAAGGGGATGTGGGTCACTTGGGACCCTCAGTTATCGCGGAGGTGTTGAATGTTGCAAGGGGCGTTTGGTTTATTGGGGAGGGGGGGCCGGTGGCACAATCGGGGGGTGCCCAGGGCTCACTCTAGGCTCTGCGCTCAGGGATCCCTTCCTGGTGATCTCAGGGGACTCCTTGGGGTGCCGGGGATCATGCCCAGGACGGCCACATGCAAAGGCAGAGCCCCCCACTGCATCTCATTCTGTACTGCCTCTCAGGAGAGTCGCCCCAGTCTGTTCCTCAGAGGTCCTGGGTCCCCAGTAATTACCCGCGGAGGGCCGAGGTCAGGTGAGGGTTCCCGGCATTGGGCAGGGCACTGTAACTCAGTATTGGGGTGTGCCTTGGGATGTTTGGGGGCAACAGATGAGAAAATAAAGTGGGGAGCAGCAGGCTGTGTTCTCCCCAAGATTTACTCTCTTTTAAAAAAAAAAAAATGTTTGCTTAGAATCCAGTGGTGCTTTGGGAGAACCCAGTCGGGCAAGTTGGTACCAGGGTGATGTGTGCATGGTAAGCCCTGGTGGTCTCTTTCTTTGGGGGGTCTCGAGAGGGGGACAGGGAGCCTGAGCTAAGTTCTGCAGGGCTGTGGCAGCCGGCGGCCAGCATGGAGGAAGGGGCATACAGGTGGGTGTGGAGCACAGAGGCTGGAACTGCACGTGGGCAGGAGGGAGGGAGAGAGAGAGAGAGAGAGAGAAGAAAAAGGAAGAGAGAGAGAGGGGGGAGAGAAAGAAAGAGAGAGAGAGAGGGAGAGAGAGAGAGAAAGAAAAAGGAAGAGAGAGAGAGGGGAGAGAAAGAAA